>NC_058417.1:52593431-52602532 GCF_002201575.2 Neomonachus schauinslandi
GGTGGTGGTGATGACAGTGGTGATAGTGATGGTGACAACGATGATGATGGTGGTGATGATGATAGTGGTGATGGTGGTGATGACGGTGATGGTGGTGATGACGGTGGTGGTGGTGGTGGTGGTGGTGATAATTCAATGACGATGGCACTGATGACACGGCAGACACCCTGCACTGAGCACTTACTACATGTGAGGCACTTCACATACATGACTCATTGCATTCTCAGAACCACCCCACCAAGTGTGCTTTTAGCTTCATTTTATAGATGGGGAAACTGAGGCTCGTGGAGATAATCCTGCTTCCCCCTGAGACCAAAGCCAGGTCTGTCTCTAACGGCAGAGCTCTCAGGAGTAGCCCTATTCTCCTGTTCCCATGTTTCTCAAAACCCCTGCTGGACTGAATCAAATTCAATCCTAAATGCCCCCCGCCCCCGACCAGAACCAGGCCTCCAGCAATGTGGGGGAGCCCATGTGCTCTGTGCCCCCTTTGGGGTTCCTGCTCCCAGCAGCTCCCCACTCTGTGCCAGCTCATGGCCTGGGTGGCAAGGGCGGGTACTGTGAGCCCCAGCATAGTCCACATTGGCTGCGCATGCTCAGGTGGCCCACCCAGGCCCATTCCCAGCTTATTGATCCGGGTCCGGGGGGAAGCACGCAGGAGCCCAGCCCGTGGGGTCCCTCAGGCGCTCTCAACAGCCTGTGTCTAATGACCGCAGAAAGCCATTACAGCTCACTTAGCTGTAAACAGCTCTCCACAGCACTCATTAGGGCCACCGAGGAGCTCAGAGCACACTCCTCTTGGAGCGAGGGGGTGTGTGCGCCAAGCGAGTGCGGGCTGTGCCTTCTTACTGGAAACGCGGCTTCCTGCCGGCCTGCCTTCCAGGAAAGGGGAAGATGGCTGGGGCCTGGCCAGCTGCCCTGCCCTCTCCGACCAGGGTCCCCCACCGCAAGTGGTTCTCTACTCCCTGGGGCAGAACCCCAGCTGTCCCTGTGACAACACGAGCCGGGATTTCCACATTCCGGGTTGGCCTGACATCCTACCAGGAGGACAGCCAGCTGGACAGACTGCCCTGGGGGGCACCCGACACCCTGGAAACACTGGCTGTCCCTGGATAGACTCCCTTCCTTCTTTGGGGGGGTATTCTGATCATTGTTGGGGAAGAGGTATGTTTCTGGGGCCTAAACTTCAGGCAGGTGAGACCGTGGGTGGTGCTTGGTCCAGATGTTCTGTCTCTTCCCAATCAGAACTTTCAAACTGTCTTCAACTTGATCCTAATAAAATCCTCTCTGGGCTCCAATAGATAAAACAGAGCAAAGGGCAAATACTTCATCCTGGTTAGGGTGAGGGTGGGGGGGGCCCAAGGCCTACCTGTTTTGCTGTCTCCTCATTCCCTCCCTTGCCCCCTCCCATACCTGCCAGGAGGGTGGAGCCACCTCTGTTAGCTCTGGGTTCCTTGGGAGACTGTTTAATAACCACCGACCTACCCCACGTGCTGTTTTCTCTGCCGGGGCACCCGAGCCCACTCTTTGTGGCCAACCCCCATCCGCCTCCTGACCCTGGGGGCACCCCCTGCAGGAGCACCCCTTCCCCGCCACTCCCTCTCTCTCATCACCCAGTTCTTCTTCTTAGCATACCATGTTCTCCAATCAGAGTTCTATTTGCCTCCTATCTGCTGCCCTACTTTTCTCTGAGCTGCCCAGGGAGAGGTACCATGTCCATTTTGTCATCTTCGGTGTGAGCCTGGTGTGTGCACACAGTGGGAGCTCAGTAAAGGTCTGATGAATGAATGAATGAATGGTCCAAGCAGACGATGTCTAGCTTGCTTTTTAAAGCCTTCTGAAGGGTTATCTACATCTTATTGTCAATGACCTTCCCCATTCCCCAATCCTCATGGCCAACATTTCTTCCATCTGCCCCCCATCCCAAATCTGATTAGTTCCTATCTGTCCCTCACCTTTCAGTTGAGACATTTTCCCCCAGGAAGCTGCCCAGCCCCCTCAAATGTCCAACATGTTCACAAGTGATGGTCCCTAGTGGTGTCCTCTCTGGCTTATGAGCCCGTTGGGAGAGGTGTGGCCTCTTTAGCATCCACACCTGCCCAGGTGTCCAGTGCAGGTGTGCTGGATGAATGAACGGACACTATGGCCCTGCCGCTATCAGGCAGCACCACCTGCTCTGGGCTGATGACCTGGCCATGGGATGGCCTTTCTCCATCCTCTGGCTTCCTCCCAGTCAGCCACCCCCTTGACACCTTCCCAGAGCCTGAGCAGAACTCTCCAGAGAACATGTTCCGGGACAGGAGGGATGAGCGGGACAATGGGAAGTGGGTACAGCAAGTGGCCAGGGTCTCTCTTTATGACAAGACAGTGATGCAGCTAAGGAAGGTGACAGAGGAGCCCCTGGGGCATCGTGGGCTGAAGGCCCAACCACCACATTCCTACGTCCCCCCTTCACCAAGACGGGGGCACTGGTACCGGGCGACAGCAACCCCAGGGCCAGTGGACGGCAAGTTCCCTGCCTTCCCCAGTGCCCCACAGGTCACTCTGGGTCACCTCCACCACTCACCTGGATGCTAGGATCCCAAAGCTTGGAGCTGTCTTTGACTCTGATCTTTCCCTCACATCCAAGCCATCGGCTCAGCATCCCACCAGCTCTACCTCCAACATGAACCTAGGATCCGACCATTTCTTGCCACCCTGCCACAAGCCCCTGGCCTGGACCACAGCCTCCTCACTGGTGTGCCCAATCCCTGCACTCTGTCCCACGTGGCACCCACAGGGATCAATTTAACACATAAACTGGATCACCCTACTGCCCTGTTTAAAGCCTCCAGTGGCCCCACTCCCATGCAGAATAAAATCCAAAGTCTGTACCATGACCCATAAGGCCCCACGAGGACTGGACAGCACCTCCCGTGTCCCACTCACACAGGCCGCCCTGGGCCTTTCTGTCGCAGCACATGCCAACCCCAGCCCTTCCTCAGGGCTGAGTATCCTCAGCCCCTCCGCATTCTTCCTCCCTTCATCGGGGTCCCTGTCCAAACACCAGAGGCCCTCTCAGACCCGCCCCAACGCCACGGCAACCTAATGCCACTCCCCACCCCCACTGGCTGGGTCTCGTCCCTTCGGGACACTACGTCTTCCGTCTCCGTACTTCCATAGTCTCTGCCCTTCCCTGGGGGATGTGAGCCCCACAGAGACAAGGGATTTTGTCTGTACCATTTCACTCCTACATCCAGAGTGACTACAACAAGCCCCTGTACACAGAAGGTGCTCAATAAATATTTATTACATGCATGAATTATTTTTTGGGTCAATTAACTGATTAATCAATCAGTCCCCCTTGGCCAAGTTTGTCTGGAGGGGCACATCCGATCCCAGCCCAGATCACCCCTGTGATCACACACACACACACACACACACACACACACACAGTCTGCCTGCTGATCGTTCTCCCCTCCCTTCCTTCAGCTCTCCCATTTGTACCTTCACCCCTTGGAGCCATGGTGGTTATGAACCTCCGTTCTCCTTTCTCTCCCTTTATCAGCAGCACCAGCTCTGGGCAGTCACCTGTGTGTTGGGGGAGAGTGGCCAGGCCCAGCTATCAGCCAGGAGGTCAATGTCCCCATGAACGCGGTGCTCCTACCTCCCCTTCAGACCCAAGCGATGTGCTAAGTCCCTGCCCTGGCAATGAACCTGTGTGCCGAGCACACCTCCCCCGACTCTCCGCCCGGCTCCGGACATTCCATGAGCACAGCTTGTGCCAGAAGATCAGATGCTTCCAGTAATGACCCAAGGAACACTTAACCAAGAGGGCAAGTCCCGACTCTGGAGGAGTACAGCTCTCCAGTGGGAACCCAACAGCACACCCCGAGAAGCGGCTGGACGGGAGGAAATACCACCAGATGAGGAGCGCAGGTCCCACACCTGGCAGGCCCCAGCCAGAGGCCTCGGGAAGCGGTCGGTCCTCTCCGCTCAAGGTTTCCGTGGGGGGTTAGCTGATAAACTGCTCCCACGGTCTCTGATCATCGGCCTTCCCTGAGCTCCTGGAGTGGGAGGCCGGGCTCTACCCAGGCTGGGAACCTGGTGGCTTGGCCACTCAGCCCGGATGACCCGGGCAAACCACTGATGCTCTCGGGGCTGCAGGCTCTGCCATGCGGAAGGGGCTCATGGTCCCTCCCTCTTGTGCTGGCTGCAAAGACCACAGCAGCGGCTGAGTTCTGACCTGTCCTGGGCCACACAGGTAATTGTGGCAATCGATAGGTCTCCCCTCCTCGTGGACTCTGCACCTGCCCTGGCCACCCCAGGGCGCTCAGGAGAAGCCACTCCAAACCAAGTATTCCATCCATCCATCCATCATTTCCCGGACCCCTGCTGAGGGCCAGCCCCTGCGTGAGGGCACGGAAGGCGGCGTGGTGACGTGGGCATGAGCCTGGATGCTGGCGCACGCCCGTCTGGGTGAAGCTCTGCCTCCCGCTAGTCTCGCAGCCTGGGGCGAACACACAAGCCATCTGTGCCACGTGACCATCCCTGCAGAACTGGGCGGCCACCGCATCCATCTCGCAGGGTTGTGCTAAGGATTAGACGAGTTAATGTGTGTAGAGCACTTAGGATTGTGTCTGGCACTTGGTGAGTACTAGATGAGTGTTGCCTTTGTAATTACGGAATTAAGGATGAATAGACAAGCTCTACGCTCAAGGCGCTCGGGCCGGTGTGGGACCCAGAGCGCGCATACCCTGCCGGTTGCCGCGACGCGGGGACGGAAGAAACATGAGGACCAGCCTGGCACTGTGGTGCTCACGAGGAGGTGGGCTCTGCTCCAAGGGGCTGCAGATGCCCAGAGAGGAGACACACGGTGAAGAATAGTGTGTGCCCACTGTGTGCCAGGCACCGAACCGGGGGCGTGGGAGGATGAAAAAGCTTGCACCAAGGACCACAGCAGGGCCGGGCTCTTAGAACCCAACAGCAGCCAAATCCCAAGGCAAAGGGGCCTCCTGGGATGTGTGGGGCAAAGGTTGTGGAAAACGTAGCATCAGAGAGCACGAGGCTGCAGGCCTCTCCTCTTCTCTGGGTAGACAGGAAGCGGGCTGATGTTCCCTGAGGTTCGGGCTCCTTCCCTGCTGGCAGCCCTGGCCAGGCCAGGCCACAGAGGGTTCCATCGGCCCAGGAGACCCCAGGCAGGAAAGACTCTCAAGGACAGAGGCTCAGGGCTGGGGGGGGGTGGGGGGCTAGTGAGGTCCACCCTGCTTGACCCCCTCCAGATGGCAGCCTCTGCGCAGGGACCTGGCTTCCCTGGAATGGGTCCGAACCACCCAGGAGGGGTCCACGGCGCTGCAAGGGGGTCAGAACCTTGCTTCTGTCATCTGGAAACTGTTGGGCTGTTCATAGGAGAGCCCTGCGCTGGAGTCAGGAGACCCAGGTCCAAGTCTAGGCCCCGGGCCACCCCTTTGGGACCCAGTTCCTCTGGGTTAAAGGAAGAGAATGGACATGATCCCCAAAGCCCCTCCCAGCTCTCAGACGCCATGGAGGTCCCAGCCGGCACGGGGCTGTGGGCTCCCTGGGACACATCCCCCTCCTCGCCTCTCCTTTCCTCCTGACAAGGCCACGAGCACCTGCAGGTCCTCCCCACCCCCACCCTCTCCAACAGTCAGTTCTTACAGCCAGTGCCATAAACCCTGTGGCCGTAACTACCTCGCTGGGCTGTGGCCGACACCCCTGGGGTACCACTAATGCCACCCCCTTGGTGTCCTGGACTTTTGAGTGCAGTGGGGCCCTGGCCCCATTTCTGCAGGCCCCTCGAGCCCCACCTGCACTCCCACCCCCTTTCCCATGACAGAGCATGTGGAGGATGATGCCCAAGGAGGAGAGAACACCATCCCCTCTGTTCTCTCCCTCTGGGAAGCAGCCCCCCCCCCCCCCCAGCAAGGGCCAGCTTAGGGGACAGGATAGCCTGGTTATGGAGCCTTGGAATGACCCGCCCGAGAGTGGCTCCTTGGGGCTGGAATCCAGGTCCAGAGATGCACCGAGGGGCATGAAAGAATAATGTCCACAAGTGGTTTAGGGCTTTTCAGAGACCTATAAAGTCTGCAGCTGAGTTTATCCAAAAGACTGTTAAATGCCATCTGTCAGCACCAAAGTCCCAGAGCTAGGCCTAGTTTTTCACATTTTCATTTACCTAACAAACCTGTACGAAAAACCTGCCACATCCCAGGCGCTGGGCTGCCTGCCAGGGATAAAGAAACTACAGCCCCTGCCCTCAAGATGCAGGCATTTAGTGGGGGCGGCGGGGGAGGCCCCTGCAGCTGGTGGGCAGACTGAGGGTGGTGGTCCCCACTCTACAGGGCTGTTTCTCAAGAGGCCAGTTACCCCAGTTCTGCATCTAGGCCTCCCTGGGAGAGACGGGGATGGGGAGGGGTGGTTGGCGCATAGCTGGGCAGCCAACCTGCCTGGGGGCAAATCCTGGCTCCTCTCCTACTCACCAGGTGACACCGAGTAACTCCTTGATCTTCTTATGCCTCCCTCGACTTCCTCACTTGTAAAGGAGGGATGGGGATCACAGGTGGTCCTGCAGACTAACATGCCTGAGGATGTCTACGTCCTAATCCCTAGAGCCCGTGTATACGTCCTGTTACATGGCAAAGATGGAATGAAGTTTGCTAATCAGCTGACTTTAAAATAGGGAGATGACCCTGACTTATCAGGCGGGCCCAGGGTAATTACAGGGGTTTTTAACCGTAGAAGACCCCTGTAAGGGAAATGCAGGTGGCCTCGGGAAAAGGCGAGGGAATGCATTCTCCCCTCGAGCCCCAACGCCTTCTTGAGTTTAGCCCAGTGAGACCATTTTGGACTTCTGACTTCCCAAAAGGTGAGATAACCCATCTGTGTTGTTTGAAGACACCACGCTTGTGGTAATTGGCTACAACAGCTACAGGAAAGTGCACCGCAGCAGTGCTCACCTCCGAGGGTGGTTGTGCAAATTGAGGGCCTAAGGGCACAGCGCGAATGCATCCCAGGTTGGCGCCCCAGCTGCCACGGCCCGACCCACACGGCCACCATCTCTTGCCTGGCTCCCTCCAGATCTCTTTCTTGGCCCCAGGTATCCTTGCAACCTTTGCAGTCGGTGAAGGTTAATTCTGTGTCACCTGACTGCACCATGGGCTGCCCAGATGAAAGACTAAATCTTGGTGTGTCTGGGAGGGCGTTTCCAGATCAGATTAGTGTTTGAATCCCAGTGTGGGCAGGTGTCCTCCCACCTGCTTAGGGCAAGAGTAGAACAAAAGGCAGAGCGAGGAGGAATTTGCCCCTTGCTGCCCCCTTTTCTTCCTGCCTGCCTGCTGGAGCAGGGATGTTGGTCTTTGTCCTTTTGCATGTGTACATACAGATAGAGATCTGTTGGCTCTCTTCTCCTGGAGAATCCAGACTAAAACACTGTCCATTGTCCTCGACACGGGCAAACATCGCAATGAGTTTCCCAAGATCAAATCCTACCACTTTCCCAGAATAGAGACCTTGGTTCTTACGGGGTCTGCGGGTCGGGCCCCTGCAACTCTGCAACCTCACCAGGCGTCATTGCTAGAATCTTCTCCAGCAGCCCTGGGCAGTGCCCAGCATGCTCTCACTGGGGCTTCCCAGATGATGCCCCCTGTCTGGAAAGTCTCCCACTTCGCTCTTGAGACTGAATACCTTTCAGCCATCATTTAGATGTGAACTCAAACAGCACTTCCTCAGGGAAGCCATTCTGGGCTGAATCGTGTGTCCTCAACACCCACCCCCCCGCCCCCAGAATTCGGATGTTGAAGTCCTAACCCCCAGGACCTCAGCACATGGCTGCATTTGGTGATAGGGTCTTGGCAGAGGTAATTAAGGTAAAATGAGATCATCTGTGTGGGCTCTAACCCAACATGACTGGTGTCCTCATAAGGAGAGATTAGGACACAGATGCGCATGGAGGAAGACCATGTGAAGGCACAGAGGGGAGGCAGATGGCAACTACAAGCCAAGGACGGGGGTCTCAGAAGAAGCCAACCTCGCCGACACCTTGGCCTCAGACTTCCGGCCCTCCGAACCATGCAACAATCCATGTGTGTGGTCAAGCCGCCCTGCCCATGGCATGAGGACAGCAGCTTAAGCACAGAGATCGAGCAGCCCTCCCCCTCCCTGACCCCTGGACCAGCCGGGCTCTTCCTATCACCCTCCAGCCCCACCCTGTCCTTCTCCCTCTTGGTGGGTACAGATTTGTCCTCGCACGGTCTTCTTGGCCAGACCGCAAAGCCCCATTTTCTTCCACTGCCCCTCCTAGGACAGGGTTTGTCCCCTGTGCTGAAACCTGTCACCCCCACTCCCGGGGGTCAGTGTCTCTCAGCACCCTGTACTCCATCCCGAGCAAGGTGTCACAGGCTGTCCCCTCCCACGCAGGGCCAGTCTTCTGGACCACAGCTGTACTCACTTCTCTGCAAGGCTCACGTGGAACCAGGCCAGCTCCGCGGGGCCAAGACCTGGAGTCACACGAGGCCCCGCACGCAGTCTGAAGCTCTGCCATCGCTGTCCTGAAATGCTCAGTAATGTCATGTTCAAACTTGCGCCTTGTAAGGGAAGAGCGTTGGGACAATGGCCCCACACATGAGAGCAGAAGAGGTATGCAGAAGAAAGGAAAAGCTTGGGATTTTAGTAACCTGAATGGCACTTTTTTGCCTGCTTTTCAAACAAGGGCCCCTGTTTTCATTTTGCACTGGGACTTGCAAATTATGTAGCCAGGCACCAAGTCATTTCCCCCAGCACTACTGGTAAGGTAAGTCTCTTCCTCATTGGTTTCTTGAGCCTCCCAGGGTGGGGGGGAGGGGGGCAGGGGGCACTTACATCCACTCCTGCACCTCCATACCACCTTAGCTCTGGGAGAAACCTAGTTTCTGATCCGAAGTCCCCCGAACCCCAGCTCAGATAGCACCCCTCCTATGTGTTCCTCTGATGGCTGATGGAAATGGTGAACAGGCAGAGCCAAGGACGGTGGCCCCCACAACCATGCTGGATCTCGCTCTCTCCAGACGCACATCCGGACATCAGCCACCGCCCCCCCCCCCCCCCCCCCCCCCCCCCCCCCCCCCCCC
>NC_058417.1:52602632-52656050 GCF_002201575.2 Neomonachus schauinslandi
CCCCCCCCCCCCCCCCCCCCCCCGCCCCCGGAGAAGCATCCACCTGCACCACTCCCAGAATTCCAGCCTTGCTGGGGGCCTCAAGGAATGTGCCCCTCCTCGTCTCCCACGGGAAAACCGCCTTTCCAGTCCATCCCCAGCCTGACTCAGGATCCTGCAGACAGGCCAGTCCCCTCTTGAGTGCAGTGGGATTGGGCGGGGCCTGGCCTGAGCAGATTGGGTTATTTGGGGTACTGCCTGGCCCACACTGGGCGGAGGGCTCAGTGCAGGAACCCTAACTTGGGGCTCTGAGGGGTTGAGCCCCTCTTTTGCACCCCACATCAGGCCAAACCCCAGCAGTGTCTGATCTCTGGGGTTGGGGGGCAGAGAAAACACAAGGTGGAGAGCAGGGCGCACAGGCACGTCTGGAGGTGTGTGCCATGGAGGCGCAGGCGTTTTGCCTTTTCTTCTCATGCTGGCAACAGCTGGTGCTGTATCTCGGAGTCTGTGGCTGTGACAATTACCAAAATGTTTACTACGTGTCACTATTAATAATGCAGAAGCCCCCCCTGCAGCCTCCTATTCAGAAGCAGAGAGCATGACAACCGAGGGGCCGGAAAGGGTTTTCACTGCTCCTGCCAGGGCCTGGGCCCTGCTCACCTGCCCATTCACCTGTGACCCTGCCTGGTGGCCTCGGTGGAGGGACAGGCTCTGCACACACCCTTGACTGGGCATCTACCTGCTCCTCTAAGTCAGTGGCCCCTCCAGGCCAGAGAGAGTTCCCTTTCCTCCTGGGTGCTTCTGTCATCCTTCATATATAGACTTTAGAGCCATCCACCTAGGAAGCTTCTAGAAGATTCTGTTCCCTCCATAGCACTGCACTCTCATCTTTATGTATAGAAGTTGCGGGGGGGCATCGGGGTGAAGGCTTGTGTATCATCAGCCTACTCGCTTTCTGAGCTCCTTGGGGCTGAGACATTCTCTTCTCCATCAGCATCTTTTCAGTCCCTCAAACACAGCAAGCTCCCTCCCACCTGCCCCAGGACCTTGACACATGCTATCTCCTCTTCCAGGACATTCACCCCGCACCTCTTTGCCTAATAACTCCTACACATCCTTTAGGGATCAGTGACAGTAGTCACTTAATAAATATTCCTGGGAAGAATGAGCGGGTGTCCCAGGAGCAGCTCTGATGCACGCAGGCTTTACCTTGTACAGCAGCAGTGACCCATCTCCCCCTACTCAAGCGGGCACTTGGGCTGCTGGTGCACTGGGCTCTGACATGGGAATGGAATGACCCCTTCTTCTGGAATAGTCCCTGCATCCCGGTACCACATCCCATCCCCGTTCTAAGACATGCTCAGCCCCCCAAAGCAGAAGAGGGAGGGATCTGAACAGCTGCCCCCACCCAGCAGGTTGCTGTCCCCCTAGACCTCGAAGGCTGGGAGGAAAAGTTAGATGGGCCACCCTGTGTGGTGTGTCCTGGCTGTGGGGAGAGTCCCCGACCCTGGAACCTGCTCACAAACAAGTCAGTTCCTGGGCTTGTGTAGATGCCACCCAGAAGGATCTGCCCATTCAGTCCAGTGGGACTCCTACCTCCAGGCTGGTGTGGGAGGGGGCGCCCCCAGCTGCACCCCAAGCATGCAAAGCCCTTATTCCCCAGCTGTGTACTGCACACGGGCCAACCTGGAGAACTGGCAGTTGGGCATGAGGACCCAGCCTCAGACTTCTCCCAGCTCCAGGACAGGACAGTGGGGTGCTTGGGTTGTGGGCGGGAGTGGGGGTCGGGCAGGGCTGCCCAGGCCTAGGGAGATAGGAAGCCTCCTCAGTAGCCATCTTTTCCAAACAAGTTGTCATCTTCAGGAGAAAAAGGGCACCACTTTGTAGACTCAAATGTCCAGCTGCAGGACCTGCCCCCCTCCTCCCAAAAGAGGGCAACAGCCAACACTCAGGAGCAGCATGCCACCTCTGTGTTGTCCTGCTCGCCGGCGTGCACGAGGCTTTGGAAAGTACCAGCAGGTACTCACCGGGCACCCTCTGTGTGCCTGCCAGGTGCTGGCCTGAGGACCCTGAGCTCCAGACCCAGGCTCCAGGGAGCCGGGGCTTTACTCTGCTCTGCCACCAACCTGCAGAGTGCTTTGGGACAGAACATGTCCCCCTCTGAGCCTGTGTCCTCAGCTGTAAAATCTGAGGATCATACTCCATATGCCAATGGGGTCCCCCAGATCTGACCTTCTAGGGGTGCTTCACCCTCTCTGACTCCCTCCTGCTTGAGGGACTTTGTTGCCCCTCCCGCCACCCCACCTGGCCTTCAGGCCTCCACAGAAGAGGAGGAGAGGGTGATTTAAAAAAGGAGGGTTCAAAGATCGCAGAGCCTGTTGATTTGTTACAGGTGATGGATGCTGGTGGCTACTCGTCTGTGCTCACTGCTGATCAGAAACCAGTCTCCGAGGGAAGATAAAAGGGTGGGGGTGAAGGGGGCAGACAAGAGACAGCATGACCAAAGAGCCAGCTGCATGGTCAACGTCTCCACCCTCTGCTCAGGGTCTGGTCCAGCTCTCGGGCACGGAGAGGTCAGGGAGCAGGGACCCAACACTGGCTTCTCACGGTCTCCGTGTCCAGCATGCTGACTGGCACAGTCCACTGAGTCTGCCCAGCCAGCCAGCAAGGAAGGTGGTGCTATTCCCGTTGGAGATGTGAAGAAGTGAAGCCCAGAGAGGTTAAGTAACGTGCCCAAGGCCACACAGCTAGTGGTAGAGCCAGGATCTGAACCTACGTCTGTCTTTCCCTATGTACTCTTTCCCTCCATGCCATGTACCAGGGTCTGCAGTGAGGGTCTAGGGTGCTTCAGTGAAAAGGGCATGGGACTGGGAATCAGGAGCCTGTCCAAGGCTAGCCTCCCCCGACCTCAACCACTATAAACAAGCCGTGTGCTCTTGGACAACACAGGGTCTCTTTCTGGGTCCAATTGCACTATCTGTAAACTGGATGATGCAGTACTTCTCGAACTAATGTGAACAGGAATCACCTGGGGGGGAGGGCAGGTGTAAAAGTACAGACTCCTGGGCCCACCTCCCAAATGCTCTGATTCAGTTGATCGAGAGCAGCATGATGCTGATGCTGCTGGTCTATGGACCGTACTCTTGAGTAGCACCGAACACTTGGGGTCCTTTTGGATCTCAAAATGTAATGACTATTAGAAGCCCGGGATGAGGGAATGCTGAGTAGGAGGCCAAGACATGGATCAGGGCATGCTCTGGGCAAAAATCTCAAGTCTCCCATCAATCAGGATGTTCCCATCCTCACCACCTCCTGCCCTCCACCAGGGCTGACTCCCCCACCCCACCAGGCTCCATAGGGAGCCCCCTTCTGCCACATCCTGAATGCAGCTCTCAGTGTGAGCCCACAGTGGGGCAGCAGTGACAAGAAAGGGCTTAGGAGCCATGCACTGCGGCTCGGAAATGGGGCTTCTCCCCTTAGGAGCTGTGTAACCCTGGGAAAGTTACTAGACCCCTCTGAGTCCCTATTTCCTTGTCCCTAAAATAAAGGATAGAGTGGAAACTACCATCCACATTCACCCACATGCATCCATTTAGGCTCGGGCATATGCAGGATGTCACTGGAAAAGTAGAAGAAATGGCCAGTTGGATCTATAGAGGGAAATTAAGGTCAATGGTAGGGCTGGGTGAGGATGGTTGGGAGTGGGGGGGTGGGAAAGGATTTATCAGTCACTGGATACTCTTTGGGAATGTTTGCATTTCTTACTGCATGCTATTATTCTTCTAAAAGAGATTTTCTACCTGCTTATGGGGCTGTGGTAAGGTGATCCACACAAAGGGTTTTAGTATAATACCTGGCATATAGTAAGTACTCGAAAAATTGTCAGTGCCACTTCTCCTCCTCCTTATCCCTCTCCAGCTGGCTGGCTCTCTCGGCCCACCTGCCAGTCTCCTGAACCGGAATGCTGCTCGTCTTTCCGTTGCCCTTTATTTATTTATTTATATGTCTTCAAAAGGAAGGGGTGTGTGTGGCTGGATCAATTCATCTGCATCACTCACTTTGCTCAACTGCCTCCCTCTTTCCACCCCTTCTCCCCCTCGCTGAGACCAAGAGCGTAAATTCCTTCTGGCTATTAATTAAAAGCAGCCTCTCCCTTAGCTTGAGTGTACTTGCCATAAATTAATAGCGGTCTTCTTAATCAAATCTTATCTCCTCCTCGAGCCATAAACACATGGAGCTCGACTTGGTATGTCTGTGCACCCAACCGTGACATTTAATTTCTGATGCTTTAGCAGACTTGGTGGGGTGGGTGGGTACCTATCTGGGGGGCTGCCCACCTTGAGTCCCAGCATCAGATCCCTGGTTGACCAAGTGGGTTTACTGAGCTGCCTCCCCTGATGTCAGGAGGCAGAGCATGCCTTACTCTTGAAACCGAAAGGTTCAGAAGTTTAATCATCATGATTATCATCTCTGACACTAGAACGCCTTTGAATTGTTCTACCCCATCTGATTCTCGTGACAGCTCTATGAGGGGATGGACCTCCTTTCAGAGATGGGAAAACTAAGTCCAACACGTTCTTTACAGTCAGATCTGCATGGGATTCTTGCCCTGCCACTTTCTAGCTGCCCCTCTGACCTTCAGTATCTTCATCTGTCCAAAGGGGGAAGATAATGGCCCCTGCAGCTTTGATGTGAGAGGGGATACAATGTCACATGGAAAGGGCCCAGGCCAGTGCCTGGCTGTAGATGCTGCACAGGACAGAGCTCTTCTTCTCAGGGACCCAAGACCATTCTTCCAGCTACAAACGGAGGAGCCTGGACACAGAATTCCATCCTGAGTTTCTGGTGCCTGGGGTCACTGGGCTAGGTCCCTTGGGCAGGCTCAGCTTGACCTGTTTCCTGCCTCTGGCCCGCTCCGGTGTGTGTCCACAAGCCCCAGGACAGAGGTGGAGCCAGGCGCTGCCCATGCCAAGGGGGGGGGGCAGCGTGGGCCAGCTTACTTGTAGTGCTAAAGCTACTCTGAGCGGCAACCACACCAGGGCGCCCTGCTGACATCCCCTCACTGCTCCACTTAAGTAGCTGAGAGTCTCCAGCAATTTCCATTTGGCCGTGGGAAGCCTTGGACGGCACATGCCATCCTGGTGGGAGCTCGTTCATAGATGAGACAGGACTCGGGAGCAGCTCCTAGAGCTGCTTTCCCCACTCAGGGCTCCGCGGGCCCTTTGGGAAATGGGCCTTTCCGTCTGGGTCCCAGCTTCCCCGTTCCGGGCTCCCGGGCAAACAGCCTTCCTTCTGCCCACCAAACGCTCCGGCGGACTTCTCTGGATCTTGCTCACAGAATTTCCGTGCCATGAGCTTCTCCCTTCCTAAGCGTGCAGCTGCTCTCCCTTTAAAGCCTTCTCACCGCTATGGAAGCTGTTGTTTTTATTATTATTATTTTTTTCTATACAATCAAGTGTGTTCATAATCCTTCATGCCCACAGGGAGGCATCTAAGAAATGCCTCTCCTGTCCCACCTCTTCTCAGCATCACGGTAGCTTCTAACCACGCCATCTCTAAAGCCTGACCGGGTAGGGTATGCTCACCCAGTGGTTCTCAAAGTGGGGGTCCCCGGAACAGCTGAAGCAGCAGCACCCGGGAACTTGGTAGAAATGCAGGTTCTGGACCCTACATTTCTCCCCACTTGAGGAGGCAGAAATTCTGCAGGTGGGGCTGAGCGGTCTGTATTCGGCAAGCCCTCCAGGGGACTTTGACCCACGCTCAAGGGCGAGAGCTGATGTGCTAGGTGAGTGGTTTTCAACCAGGAGTGCCCCCCAGGAGACATGTGGCCATTTCTGGAGACATTTTGGTTGTCACGAGGGGCATCTAACAGTAGAGGCCAGAGATGCTGCTAAACACCCTACACAGCACAGGACGGCCTCCCAGAACAGAGCGATCCGGCCCAAAGTGCCTACATGCAGAGGCTGAGAAATCTTGCTCTAGACCCACCGAGGCTAGGATTATCCTGCCAGAGCATCTGAGAAGGGTGAGGGGATGTCACAGTGTCCCCCAGCATTCCCAGGGCCAGAGTAATATAATTCCAGGGCAGACTCCCAAACCCAAGAGCTCTGGACAATCACAGCGAACATGCGTGCAGGGAGCAGCCCTTAGAGTGGGGCCCTCCCCTGGGGACCCATTTTCCAGACGGGGAGCCTACAGCGCAGGTCTCAGTTGTGAGTGACAGGGCAGACACAGGAGCCTGGAGCTGTGTCCTCGCCATGACGCCACGCATGGTCCCTTTAACTAGAGATGCTGGGATGTTGTTAGGCCATCTATTTAAGCAAAAAGGGAAAATGCAGGCATTGCAACCTCTTGCTCACTTAGTCTAGGAGTCATTACTGAGTGCCTACCGTATGCTTCTCCCTAAGCTAGCTGCTCTATGGTATGGCAGTGCAGTTCCACAGCACAAGAACTCACACTTCAGCTGGGAGAGACGAGCACACACACACACACACACACAGACACACACACACGGTGCAGTTGTAGGCGCCTGGCGCATTAAAAGAAATAAAATGGGGGTGAGGGAGGCCCCTGCAAGAGCTGGGCCTTGAGAAGTGGGTCAGATTTGCAAGCTGGGAGGGGAGGCCAGTAAAGCAGAAGGAAGAGCACAGGGTAACGCCGCGTGGCTCCGCAGGGATCCGGCTCTGAGTCCCGCTGTACCACTTACCAGTGGTGTGACTCTCGGGCAAGTCACTTACTCTTTAAGCCTCAGTTTCCTAATCTGCAATGTGGGGATGTTTCTACCTGCCACACAGCGCTGGCAGGGGAGGAAACAGGAAGTCACGGCAAAGCACTCGACGCTCACCCTGTTTGCCAGGCTGCTCCCAAGTCAGTGCCGGCAGCTCCTGAGGCCCGGATGATTCTGGTCTGGGCGCCGGAGCCTGGAACCCTGCTCAGGCTGTGAGACTGGGCAAGGTGAACAAGAGTACGTGTATCTGGGCAACAACAGAGCCCCATCCCCGGCCAGCAGGGCAGAGCAGCTCATTTTTCTGAGCGGGGTCCCGAAGAGCCCCTGCAGATGAGCAGGTGTCACAAGATGCTAAGTGCCATTAGCACCTAATTACGCCTTTGTCCTTGCCTTAATCAGGTGCTCCGGAAAGGGACTGCCAAGGGGACAGCCTTAAAGGGGAGCAGGCTGCTGCTGGCGGGCACATCTACACGGGAGCTCACCCTTCTCCAGAACGGGGCCGCTCTCAGATGGCCTGAGGGCCGGGGGAAGCCAAGGGGACAGGAAGGATCAGCTGATTACAGACTTCAAAGCAGAGGCAACAGAAGTCTTGGCTCAAGAGGAAACAGGGAGCCAGTGGGGTCCTCTGAGAAGGGGAAGGCGTTCGATGCAAGAGGACATCTATCAAGACGAATCAGACAGCTGTCTGCAGGACGGGGGGTGACGAGAAGCTGGATCCGAGCGCTCAGTTAGGAGGTTATTACCATCATGTGGGCGTGAGCTAATGCGGCTGGGCACCAGGATCACGGGAGAACGGATGGGCCTGGCAAGCGAGTTCTCCCTCCCAGGCATTCGCGCCCCCCCCCCCCACCACCAAGGACTCGAAAACAGCCTTGCCCATCACAGAGAACAGGTGCCAAAACCCAGACCATCTACGGGAGACGATGAGCACTCTGCCCCCTCAGACCTCGGTCTGTGACTTGAGATTTTCACCAGTCCAAACTTGGGGAAAATATGGACCAAAGGCTCTAAACCTCAGGGGCTGGAGGGCGTGACCAACTCTGCCCTTCCTGGGCACGACCACCATGCCCACCGCTTCCTTGCCCGGTGACAGCGGGTTCTTATTGCTCCTGGTCTCGGGTCACATCTGGAGGGCAGGCCAGGGGTCCACTGAGGTCAGGGGAGTCCACAGATGACTATGGACGGTTGGTGCCTGGTGCCTGGAGAGACACAGCTGGGGCTCTGGTCACCCAGTGCCGTCTCTGCTTCCCTAGCTCACCAGCACACTCTTCCTGGGCCCCATGCTGGGGTTGCCAGATTACGCAAAACGCCAGATGCCCCACTGAATGTGAACTTTCAGCCCCTGGACCAGCAGAGCCGGGGCCTGCACTCCACACCTGCAGGCAATGCAAGGTCCGGGGCAGTTCATGTTCATCTGCAACTTAAATCTACCTGGGCTTCCTGTAACCAACCTGGTCCCCTATCCACCTGGAGATACCAGGTGCACGAGAACTAAAACCCAGCACAGAACGAAGTGTGCTGGACTCCAGGACAGCTGGGGCCTCCTCTGGCTCTCCGCAGGGCTGGGGCAGCTCATCTGCAAAATGGGGATAATATCCGGGGACAAGAGGGCGGGGGTAACGTAGCTGACATTTAATTAGGGATCAGAGACTGCCAACAGCATGCTCGCCAATCTAAGGACACAGGGTGGGCGTTGCCAACATGCCCAGCCTTGGTTTCTCATGGGTAAGAGGAGGGCGTTGGCCCCTTTCAACTTAAAAACCTAATGATGATTCTGGGTGCCTGCCTGGATCCGTCATGAAGAACGTGTTCACAGAATTGCAACTTGTCCTACCAATGGCCCCCTCAACACAAAAGGAGAAAGGTAAATCTGCAGCCCGAGGAAAGGACCATGTCCTGCAGCCCACAGCCAAGCCTCGATGAGCTTGGCACCACCTTCCCCTTGGAATGAGGCCACTCTGCTCCCATCATGTGGGAATTAGAGGCTGGCGACACGCTGATGCCCTGGCCCTACCATCAGGATTATAACCTGTATGATTAGAATGTGTAAGAGCAGATTTTATCGGGATAATAAAAATAAAAATGATCAAAATGGAGTCGGAACCCAGCCAAAGAGGGAACATTGGAGGGAAAGGGTTTGAGGCTTTTTGATTTTTGAAGCAGGCCAGCCATGTGGAGGATGGGCCGACCTCCTCCCTATGCCCCCCGCCAGCACCTCCAGCCATCTGTCCCCGCCAGCTCCCTGCCTGGCTAGCTTGCTTCTAGAAATGTGGCTGTCTAGAGTCTAACGGGACACACCAGGAGCCTTCAGGAGGAGTCCTGCTCCGGGCGGGCGCAAGGGCTGGGAGGGCAGGGGGAGGCTGGGGGGGCCCAGACCAAGGAGCTTGCCAAGGACGCACGGGTGAGAAGGAACGTCCACGGAGGGCTTCTTTCAAGCGCTGCCTGATGCCACGAGCTCTGGGGGAGGCACAGAATCAAAGGGTCACGGATTCATGCCTCGTCCACATGCCTTCCTCCCAAGCACACTGTGGGGCACTAAAATCCTCAGCTCACCCCAGGAGTGCTATATTTGCAGCACACGGGGCTATCCACAGAAGCGTGGATTCACAGGTTCACACAGGGTGGTGTGGGGAGGGCTCGCAGCTCAGCTGCTCCAATCTGCTCATTCTACCTAAGGCAGCAAGGGCCCCGAAGCTGTAACAGCTGCCAGCCCAGATCTTCCCTGAATGGGCTGGTGGGCTCCATCCTCATCCTCCTGCTAGGCCCACATCCCTGACTCCCCAGGTAAAGGTGGGGCTCTGTGGGTCCTTCCACCAGCCCTGGATTCAGAGCTGCTCCCAAGGGTCCATGCAGGGCAAGGGCCCAAATACCTATGTTCTTCAAACCCAAACACCCACGTTCTTCAAGTTTCTGGGCAACCCTGATGCCCAAAACTCTAGGGAAGGCAAGGCAAAGGAGCCTCAGGACCCACCCCATCCCCTTCTTCCAGATGGGGACTCTCCTCCTGACTGAGCAGGTGGGCCCCACAGAAGGAGATGACTCTGGAGGGCTGGGCTGTTGAGGGAAGCTGGGCATGTGTTCGGGGACTAGGCCCCCAGAAAGCACCCCCAGACGTGCTTTCTGGGGGCCTGGGCAAGGACAGAGGTGGCACCTGCCTGGCCTGCCAAAGGTGGACACCCAGTGTGGAGGGATTGGAGGCCTCAGGGGAGAAGGAGGCGGCACCCAAACTTGAACCCCTTCTCTGCAGTGCGCCCCAACTCATACCATTCACATGGTGCCTTCTGATCAGATTTGGGGTTTCTTACACGAAATAATCGGATCACAGGAGGCGTTAACTGGATTAAGCAGACGGCTTCCAAGGGACACTGGCTAGGAGTGGCTAGTCAATAAGCAAGTATGGGGCCTGGGCATGTGACAAGGGCTGGCTTCCAATCCCTTCCCTCCTGGGGTGAAGCAAGGTGACAGGGTGCTCGGGGGGGGGGGGGGGGGGGGGGGCGGCCTGGGCTCCCTGGGTCCTCAGCTGCCTCCTAACTTGTCCCCATCCCCTCATGTACCCACCCCAGCCCTACCTCAGTGTCCTTCCTTCTTAAGAGCATGGACCACATGGCCAGCTCTGTGTTAGACATGTTGCATTTTAACCTTTAACCTCATAGAAAACTTACAAGGTCAATTTCAGCATCTCCATTGAACAGAAGGAAAAACAGAAGCTTAGAGGTTAAAAGAATTGCCCCATGATTCATGGTTAAGAAATAAATTTGGGATTCCAATCCAGGTCTGTTTGATATTATTTCCATCTCAAAAACTGTCCCCCCAAACCTAGTCTTGGCCAATTCCCCCAACTTCTGGGTCCAGCTGTGGCCTGTCCCCACTTGCCAGCATCTGAGGCTGAATGTTGGGTAGGGGGAGGCAGTGTTGGTGTGGATCTGTGGGCTTCGGTAAACGGGTCAAGACGCTTGAGGACCCCCCTCCCCAAACCCAGCTGATCCTGACCCACAGTGGGCTGGGGTGCTGCCTTCCCTGTGGGGCATCTGAGGCCTGAGTCACATGTCCTCAGGCTGTCCTAGGTCAGCCTGCACACCCATGCACACACCCATGCACACCCATGCAGACATACACAGGAAGACACATGCATGCACACACACACAGATGTACGCACACACACACACACACACACACACCGGCACATACCCAACAGGCCCACTCCTCCTTCCTGCTTTATTCCCACCCCCCCGCACTTACCAGTATCTAGCATAGAGAAATTGTACCTAACTATTCTGCTAGTAATTTCCCCAGCCAGAATGTAGTGGCCATGAGAACAGGGCTATTTGCCCATTTCTGCTTTTTCTACGACTGCATCCTCAATTGCTAGAACAGTGCCTGGAGTCTAGCAGATGTTCAATTAGCATTTGCGGAATGAACGAGAATGCAACCAAGCTCGTGAGAGTGGCGGGTGCCGAGGGCCTGGGGCAGTGGGTTAACACTGTGGGCGGTGCGATTCTCTCGCCCTCGGCTCCTGACCAAGGGTGGGCCTGTGGACACTGGGGCCCAGTCTGGGGGCCACCACGAGGCTCCAGGAACATAGGTAGTAGGACCTGCTGGAACGGAGGGGCCTCCCTGGTGCCGGCGTGGCCCCCGCTGCTGGCAGACACCCGCATCAGCAGCTGCACGTGTAGCTCTCAGCTCTGCGTGTGACTGGGTCCCTGGCTGCTGCCTGCTACAAGGACATTGCCAGGGTAGCCTAGCAGGGTCAGCGAAATGGCCAGCACCCCAAGCTGCTTCTTAATGAGGTGTGGAGTCAAGGGATCAGCCCCAGATGGCCCCAGCTGCTCATCATCGCCCCAGGGACTGGCAGGAAGCTGGGGTGCAGCGTCAGTGAGGGCCTGATGTCCCCCAGCTCTCCCAAAGGCCCTGCAAGGGCTTGTCTGCCCCGGAATGCATGGATGCAGCCACGAGAGAGGAGCTGGGGGAGCTGCAGACAGGCCCCATCCTGTCCGGCTCCCTGCTGCTCAGGACCAGCCGCCAGGCAGCACGGGGGCATGAGGGACACGGCCCAGGTGCAGGAAGCCCTTGGGACATGGTATTGAAGAAATCACAGGCCCCGGCCTTTGGGGGGATAGAGGCAGCCCACCGAATCAGAGGCCCTCCCGGCTTTGTGTTCCAGGCAGGCCTCCCACCAGCCTGTCGGTGCCAACACACCTGGGCTGTTCTGGGCAGAGACGCACAGGTGAGGTGGCCCAGCCAGAGGCAGTGAGAGGTTTGCCAAGACGGGTCTTTTGGAGCAGAACCATCAGACCACGTGGAGCAGCAGGAAGGGCAGAGCAGGGGCCCATGGTGTGGGTGTACAGGCAAGGGGGGGTCCCCAAGAGAGAAGGCATCTTGGCACGGTGATAAGGGATCAGAACGGGGTTCAGCACACCTGGTTGCATCCCCACTCTGACTCCACCAAGCTGGGTGACCTGGAGAGCTTGCATGGCATGAAAGCGCAGGGGAGGCCCACACCTGATCTGGAGACCTTGGGTGGGTCACTTCACTCAACCCCCTTGAGCCTCAGTTTCCTTATCTGTGAAATGGGTGAGTAGGAATATGAAGTGAGGCCACCTGTAACAAAAGCACCTGTCCTGATGCACTGCATTTGTTTTTACGTGTATGCAGTTTCATATTCCTGCATCTCTTTCCTGTCCCACGTCCTGGCCTCTGAGTGCAGGGCTCTCACTGACCGTGAACCTGGTTCTTATGGCACAGTGTCTGGGGGCCTGGCACTCAGCTGATTCTGCTACCCCCACCCCCACAGGGTGAGGAGGAACAGGGACAGACTGGTGTCAGCCTCCACAGACCCTCCTGCCACCACACGAATCTGGGGACTCTTCAACCCTAATCCTCCCTCTGGAGCCTCCAGAGTCTCGTCACAGCCTCGCTACACCTGATCAAAGGAAGCAGAGACAGGTTTGGGGCGAGGGAGGCTGACCTTATCATCGGAGGCTGGCCACTTGCCTCAATCCACTCCTTGCCCAGAAAAGCACGGGCAGGACCCTGCCCAATTTCTTCCTGGGCCCCTGGTGGGCAGTGGGGGTCCCAGGGACCGTCTCCTAACCCATGCTGTGCCCGGCGCACCTGGTCTCAGCTCACCTGCTTTACACCTCTGCTCATTCCTACCAATAGCCGGCTGCTCCTCATCTCACCCTTTCCTTGAACACTTACTCTCCCAACTTTTGAGTACTTCCCACTCTCCCCCATCTCATGGGGGGTGGGGGTGGGGCTTGCAGGGTGAGGCCTCCCCCGGTTCTAGCTCCCTGGTCCCCCCCCTTGCCTGGCATGGGCCTCCGGCCTCTCCCACTGCTGTCACCAGAAGAAAGCCAACCAGGGCGGAGGGTGAAAGCCTGATGCAGTAAGATTTCTGGACTCAGGACACAGGACACCCATGATCGAATCTCAGCCCGGCCATTTGCAACTGTCAGGCCGTGGGGAAAGTATTTAACTTCTGTGAGCTCAGTTTTGTCAACCAGGGTACCATAGCACTTGGCTTACAGGACTTTCTGGGATTAGCCACGTAGCTGGCGGACACAGGGCACGTGGAAGGTACAGAATTTCTGGAACCACGGGCTCACTGGCCATGCCTCTCCTCCAGCGTCCGCCCCCTTGCAGTCTCCCTCAGACATAATCCTCAGAGTTACATTTTCATAGGAGTGTTTTTTACCTGCACTTTGTGCCTATTATTTCACCTTATTTCGATCGTATCCCTACCGGGCTAAATATTCTCCAACCAGCCTCACCCATGCAAACGCCCTTGTTCCTCTGAGATCACACGGCCAGCTGGCAGCCGAATGACGCAGACCCCCGGAGGGGGGGTGCCAGTGAAGGCCCTGCCCCAGTCCCACCCCCGTCACTGTGTGGGAGCCACCCAAGCACCCGCAGAGCGGAAGGGTCCTCTGGTGCTCAGAGGCTGCTCCGCTGGGTGTGGGGAGGGGAGGCGGGGAGCCCCAGAATCGAACCCCCGGCCCTCCTGGGGCAGGCGGCTCAGCTGCACGGGGCTGGGTGGGGCAACTTGGGTGGCATGGGCCTCTCGGACGGCCAGCCGGCATTGAGGCAGCCCCATGCATCAGCTAGTTTTAATTGTTTGTTCTCCAGCCTTGTTTACGAGGCAATAAAATCCCTAACACAGATAGAGCCTGCTCCCCTGCCCCCACCCCACCCCCCTGCCTGGCTCGCACTCCCTGGGGATGTGGCTCTGCTCTTTGTAGAAACCACTTGCTGAACTGGACCCACTTTAAAGCCGTCATTGTCAGTAAACGACCCTCTCAGAGAAGAAGCTGCAAGTGAAGCGTGAAGCTCTGGGTATGTAACAGGCATCACTGGCCTCTGTCTTTATAAGGGACTCAAATGGTCCTCCAGGGAGCAGCCGACCCCGCCAAGGACAGCCCCCCAGCCAACATGGGTGGCCCCCCCACCCCAGCCGGGGAGGTTGGGAGGGGCCCACACGAGGTGGTGAGCAGAGCTGGGTCCTGGCCTGGGCCTGCCATGGACTCTGAGCTGTAAGACCCGGGTGGGTGTCTATCTTCATTTTACACAGTAAAGGAAAGGGATCCAGCATTCGTGGCTTCTGCGTCTTTGATTTTTTGAAGTAGTGGACTCTTGCTTCAGATGACATCTTACAAGATCCCCAGTAGACAAGACAGCTAAGAAGAGACTTTTCTGGCTACAGAGCAAGTGGGAATGGCAGACTCCTCCTTTCGGATGAATTACCCTTTTCCTGTTTTTCCAATTGAAGTCTAGGAGCTTCTGGAAGGCTACGAGTGGGCCTTTAGCTTTGTGGTATCCTGCACAATGATCTTGGCTCAGTGGTGTGTCCCCAGCTGTGCTTAATACGTGTGTGTGTGTGTATGGAAGGAGGAGGGGAGAGAGGAGGGACGGAGGGAGGGAGGACGAGGGAGGGAACACACATTAATCTTTCTTTCTCGAGTTTCAAACACAGCTCAAAACTGTTCCTCCACCCTGAGCCATCCTCTACCTCATGGGGCCCAGAATAACACTGGCAGCCCCTCTCCTTCCCCGAGGAACCCAGCCTGCTCCAGGATCCGGCGAGCTAAGCCTGGGGTCTCCAACATGGGGGCCCAAGGGCCCCTGAGCCCCTATGGGGGGAGTCTTCTAGCACACGCACACCCCAAGCCCTGTCTGCCGGCAGAATCGACACGCCTCACACACCTCCGGCCATTCGTCAGAAGTGCGTGGCTTGTGTGATTAATAAGGTAAAAATCCATTTACAAGTGATACAGAATTCATAGCAGCCCTTTGTCGTATGTTTCCTCAAAGAGCGGCTGCTAAATGAACAGCCACAAGCAAGCAGGGTTCCCGGACTTTCTCTGGAAGTGGGTCTTTGTGCTGGAAAAGGAGCGTCATGGGTCCCACACGGCCTGACCCCCTTTTTGCCATCCCGGCCCCCACCTCATCCTCCATCCCATCCAGGAATCCAAGGATGGCAGCTGTCTGCTGGGCCAGAGGCCACATCTGGAATCCATTCTCTTCATTAAATTAGGGGCTGTTTCCCAAGCTCTGGCTCCCTTGATCCCCCAAAGCCCTGTTCGTGCTGTTAACAAGGACAGTAATTTGTTCATTAAAAATGGGCCGCCTTCCCAACAGGCTGCCGCCTGCCCTCGGGGAGGGAGGAGGGGAGGCAGAGTGGCCTCCGTCCCGGGGTTCCACAAAGGGCCTCTCCAGGGCAGAGCCCCACCCGCTCTGGCCACTCGGCCAGTGACTCCAAGGATGCCCCGGGACAGTCTGGAGGCAGCTCCTCTCCCGCTCCATGACAGGGCTTTGTGGCCATCCAATCAATGCAGACAACTTGATCTGGCACGGAGTCCCTGTGCAAACCACAGTCCATCAAGAGTCATTTATTGTCCTGAAAACAAACGGGTCCCCTCCCCCAGCAGCGGGCCCATCCCGCCTTTTCCCCCCCCCCCCCCCCCCAGGGGTATCCTGCACCTGCCCCTGCAGCAGCTCAAAACCACGCATCCAGGGCCACTCACCCCTGTGCATTCCAATCTCTGTCCAAGCCAGGCTGGCGCCACCAGGGGACAAGACAGGAGGGAGGGTCTCGTGCATGGTAACAGGCCAGAGAGAGGCCTCCACGCCTTTAGACCCTGTCCCTTTAGTAACGACCTGAGTTTAACCACATCGATCCCTGGAGGTGTTGTACTGGGTTAGTGTCCCCAGAATCCTTGTTCGCCCAGAAGCTCAGAATGGGACCTTATTTGGAAATGGGGTTGTTGCATTTGTAATCAGGTTGAGATGAGGTCCTGGATGAGGTGGGGCTTCTGACGGTGTCCTTCTAAGAAGAGGGGAATTTGAACACAGAGACACAGAGATGCAGGGAAGGAGGCCATGTGGCCATGCAGGCAGAGACGGAAGGCAGGCTTCTCTAAGCCAAGAAAACGGAGGGCTGCCAGGAGCCTCCTGAAGCCAAGAGAGAGGCAGGGGATGGATTCTCCCTCAGGGCCTCCAAAAGGAACCAACCCTGCCCACACCGTGATTGTGCACTTCTGGGCACCCAGTTTGTGGTACTTTGCTGTGGCTGCCACAGGAAACGCCTACAGGTGGGTCGTGGGTCGGGCAGTGGGCTGGTTAGTTTTCTGTGTCAACTTGACCGCGCTAAGGGATGCCCAGACAGCTGCGGAAGCATTATTTCTGGGTGTGTCCATGAGGGCCTTCCTGGAAGATACCAGGATTGGAATTGGTGAACTGAGTAAAGCAGATGGCCCTTACTGACAGGGTGGGCACCATCCCATCCACTGAGGGCCCGAGCAGCACAAAAAGGCAGAGGAAGGGTGAATTTGCTCTGCTGAACTGGGAGACGCATCTTCTCCCATTCTTGGACATCAGCGCTCTTAGTTCTCAGGCCTTTGGATTTGGAACTGGAGGCACACCACTGGCATTCATTCCTGCATCTGAGCTTACACACAGCAGACTGCGGGACTCCTCAGCCTCCACTGTCACGTGAGCCAGTTCCTCTCAATAAATACACGTCTCTCTATATTCTAGTGATTCTGTTTCCCTGGAGAACGCTGACTGATACAGGTGGGTTTGGGAAACTGAGGCCCAGAAGCTGGAGTGGTTCACCCTGAGGTCACAAGAACAAGACAGCAAGAGCATGGAGCCTGGAGTTTAAAGCCCACCCCCCAAACTCCCCCCAAGAATCCTTCTATGTGTCCCGGAGATGGAGAAGGAACAAGGAACACGGGGCCCACATTCCAGCCACGCCGTTAGGAAGGTGGCCAGGGCTGGAAGGCCGAGCATGGGAAGAGTGGAGACCATTCCCCCCATACTGTATCCCCAGCCTCAAGTCCAGCCTCTGGAAGCGGGCCTCCACCAAAGTTCCTAGAGTCTGAGTGAGGATCTCGGATTCCCTAGCACACCACAGGGCACTAATAAGTGAATACAGGGAAGAAAAAGGGCTACAATCTTTTTAATGACATTCCTTTGCAGACTCCTCCTTTTGGATGCCAACTGGAAATGAAGCTGGATGATTTTCTTCCCATTCTCATCTCTTAAATCCCAGCGACCCACACAAGTTGCTTTGTGTTTGGGTCTGGGCACGGCCCCTCACCAGGGATGTTGATGTGAGCCTCTCCTGACAGCTAAGGCTGGATCACTCTTTATGGTGGGGGCTGTCCCGTGCACTGTAGGGCGGTCAGCAGCATCCCTGACCTCCACCCAACCCACTAGATGCCGGGAGTACCCATGCCAACCTAGGACAACCAAAAATGTGGACATTGTCCCATGTCCCTGGGGGGGGAGGGTCAAGTTACCCCGGGATGAGGCCACCTTGCGTTGGTCCCAGTGAGTACAGACTCGGAGGCCTCCCCATCTGTGCAGAACAGTGGACGCGCATCCTGGAAGAGGGGAGATCCTTGCTGCCCGATGATCTAGGGACATGCCTTGCAAAGGAGAAGCTTCCTGTCTGAGGGCCTGTCCAGGCAGAGGTTGGACCACCCTCTGCTGGAGAAGGGATTCCTGCTCTGGAAGGGAGGGTTCACTCTTCCCCCTGAAGATGCTAAAATGCTCTGAGCAGCTAGCCTGCTGATGAGACAGTGGAATACCTCCTTTCTCCCCTGAAATGGAGCCACCGCTGGGCCCCAAGATGCTCAGCACGCGGGGACGTCCAAGACGTCACACCAGGCAGGATGGCCTTCCCAGAGTATCCGGGAGCTTGGGCCCCTGGGACCCTTCCCGCCCCCCAGCTCTGCTGCATGGCTCTGTGCTACCTACTTTCCAAACACTATCTCATTATCTTGACTCCTTAAAATGACCCTATTAGAGAAGTATTATTAGCACACTTTAAAGAAGAGGAAATCAAGGCTCAGAGAAGTAAAGAAAGTTGCCGGAGGCCACATAGCTTGTGAGGGGTAGAGCCAGGCTTCCCAGCCGGGTCTGTCTGACTCCTTCGACGCAGGCCCCAGCATACCCAAGACCCTTGGACGATATCCCCCGACCTGGGCCACCTCCTGGGGTGGTCACAGGGAGCCTCCTTCCAACAGGAGCCCTGGGAAAGAGGTGTCAAAGAGGAGGATGGGGACCAGGAGGGAGGCCCAGAACCTACCAACAGTGTCACCTAGCAGTCTCAGAATGGCTGGCCGAATGGGCAGCGGGTCCGCCCGAGACTGCCACGTGCGGGGAGTGCCCGGCCCGGCTGGCTCCTGGCCACGGGCGCCGACACGTCAGCCTCCTTGGCCGTGGCAGTGTTTATTTCCAGGGCGAGGCAGGGAGCGGTTTCCAGGTGGGGGTCCGTGGAAAGAGCGTGCTCACACACACTCTCTTTCAAGCTGCCCTCGGCTGTTCATCAGGAACAGAGCCCCATTCAGCGTGTCCAGTGAACCCGCCTGCGTGGCTCACAGCCCGCATTCTGGGAAGGGTGGAAAAGTCCATTCCAAGATGCACACCCGCTCCTGTCGGAGCCAGCCCCCCTCCGCCTTCGCCACATCCTTCCCAGCCTCCCCAGGAGGACAAAGCGAACACAGAGCACCGGAAAGGGACCTGGCTGGCTCCGGGGGAGTCACTGGCCGCTGACACAGTGTCACAGTAACACACATGCACGCACAACACACAGCATCCCAAGGGCCCAGTGGCTGCTGGGCTTGAAGGAGCAAGCGAGGGCTTTGGGATTCCTACTGACGCCCCTTTTTCCTAGCTCTGCTGAGTCTGAGGCTGAAGGCCGGGGCAGCTAGCTGACTGGTGCAGAAATCCAGCAGGATGGGCAGGACAGGATGAGCTGTTCCAAGGGAGGGGCCAGGCGACTGGCCCAAGCCACTGGGTGACAGGTGGGTCTCTCACTGAGACAGCAGGCACACAGATGTAGAGCTCCTGGGGGCTCAGTTTAGGGGTGGTACTAAGAGAAGACTCAGGAGACACTCAAATGGAGATGTCCAGGTGGTCTGGGGCTCATCACATTTTGGCTCAGACATTTGGGCAGGAGCTGTCAGCCCAGCAATGGCCACCGAAGCCAAGGGGTAAGGGTGAGGGGTGACCCACATTTAGGGGACCGCCGCAGGAAGAGGAGGCCCCCAAATGGGCCTGGAAAGGGGAATTAGAGAGGCAGGAGGACCCCCCTCCCAGGGGGGACCATAATGTTGTCAAAACCAAGAAGGGAGAGGTCCCCTTTGGGCAAGGTCAACTACAGGCCAAGAGGGCAAGTCTGTAAAAGGGTCCATTGGTCTTAGTGACATGGGATCACAGGCAACCTTGCCTGGGAAGCTCCAAGGGGGGTGGGCAGGGGTGAAGGTGGGGAGGCAGTGAGGGAGGCGGGCAGATGGAGAGGGCTTGGCATGAAGCAAAGACAGAGAGAAGGGGCCAAAGCAGTCAGGAGAAATTGCTAAGATGTGAGAGACTTATTAGCAGGTGTGCCCTGCTGGGAGGGACCCATCAGAGAGAGGGAAAGGATGAAGGTAGAGATGACAGGGGGCACCTGAGCAGGGGAGGGACGGGATCCAGGCTCAGGGGCAGGGCCTGGGCGGGAGCCCAGGAAAGGGGAGTGGAAGAGAGACATGGGGAGTAGAAGAGGTTTGCCGGGAGTCAAGTGTATTCTCTTCCCCTGGAGAAGGCAGGTGGGGCCACAAGCTAAGGAGTGGAGAAGGTGGCAGAGGGAGTAAGAGTGACTCCCAACCCCATCCCAGATTTCTCTTCTCTCCCTTCCTGCATCAGCCCAGCATCACCTCCCCTGGGAAGGCTTCCTGGCTACCTAGTCCTGGGTGGGTTTCCGGTGACTCCCCTAAGTTCCAGTAATGCCCCGCACACACCCCCACCCTGCCCGCAGTTCTGTTTGGGCATCTGGGTGCCTCACTACCACTCAGCACGTGCTGACAGGTCCCACCCACATCACCAGCCCGTCGTGGCACACGTGGCACGTGACAGGTGCTCCAAATGCTTGTTGAGTGACTTATAGACCACCACCTCTTCTTTCCACCTAGAGACTCAGACTCCCAGGATTCACCAAGTCTAAGAAAGCTGACACCCCATTTCCTTGCCAACCCAGCGAGACCACAGAAAATTGTAGAGTTTGCTTTTTTTAGTTCCTGTGTTTTAAGGAAAACAAGACAAAAAAAATCCACTCACACCAAACAAACAAAATGAGGCGGCCCTGGTGAAGTGCTGATGAGGTCTAATTAGCAGAGATGGGGCTGTGTTGGTTTTCCTTTGCAAACATCCTATTTATTTGTGGGGCGCTTGGGGGGGGGGCACGTCATGCTTGTTTCTTATTATTACTTTGCTTCACGCCTCGACTACCACAGACGCACTCGTGATGAAAGACTGGCTCTCAGAGGCAGTAGCCGGAGCCCAGGAAGCCAGCGGAGGCAGCCCCCTGGGGAAGTGAGACATGGCAGGGGACGTGGCAGGGGGTGAGGGGTAGCCCGCTGAGCCCCTCTTCTGAGGTAGGGCCAGGGGAACTGCTTGCGGGTGAGGGGCCGGGAGCAGGAAGCTGAGAGGGTCTCTGGGTGCGGGGCGGGGAATGATGAATGTCAGGGTTTCCACCTGCCGTGCGGCCCCCATCCACACATCACCTCCAGCCCTTACACCAACCGCGAAGGCGGGGATGGCTGTTTTCATTTTGCCAACGAGGCTCGATGGGGTACCGTAAATTGACTCACGTGATGTGGCTAGCCAACGGTCAAATTAGGTTTCTAACCCCGGTTTGGCTCACCCCAGAGCTCATTTCCTTTTGGAAAGCCACTATCTACTCCCCATGGAGAATCCAGATTTTCAGTCCAGAGAATGGGGAGAGAAAGGGGAAATCAAAGAAAGAGACAATATAGTCTATCAGTAAAGAACACTGGTACTCTTCGTTATGAAAGCCCTGAGGCTGAGAGTCTAAGGAGCTGGCGAAGACGAAGTTAAGGGGAAGGTTCTCAAGGTCAAGTCCAACGGAGCGGCAACCGGACCAAGACGGAGTTAAGGATGCCGCAATGAGAAGCACTGGGCTAGCTCAATAGCCCATGTTTTTGAGGGTCTCCAGTATTTGGGGGCTCTGAGCTAGAGCATAAGGAGGACGGTCCCTGACTGCCTTACTCGTTCAACACTCTCCCTTGAGTAGCCTCTTGTCCCACTTACCCTGGGAGAGAAGGTTCATCCCTAAGAGCCACCACTAATTCAAGTGCCAAATAAGAGATGTAGACAGGAGTGGTCAAGAGTGCTTAGTAGGATCCTCCAGATCTTCAGGAAGGGAGGGAAAAGCTGTCCTCCCCACCAGAACAGTCCTGACATGAACAGACCCAAGCAGGAAGGCAGGGCTACAGGTGAGCACAGGGGAGGTGCTAAGGACTCTTCTGCCCCATGTCAGTGTGGGGTTTTTCTCCTGCAATTCAGCTCAATCCTGGCACTATCTACCCGGAGACAGTGTCCAAGCCCACAGGTTAAAGGCTCAGTCCTATGAGACTGTCCCCTGCCCCTCCCTCAGATGCCAATCCCGAGACCAGGTTGTCCCCCCGTTTCTGACCCACTGGCTATGATTGGCGGTTCTAATGACCCCCTGCCTTGGGTTTGATACCTTATAGAATTCAGGGAAACATTTTAGTTACCAGATTACTAGGATGCGGAGCTCCCGTGCCCTCTCCAAGCACCCACTCTCCCCAAAATAGCCACGTATTCACCAACCTGGAAGCTCTCAGAACCTCATCCTTTGTCCTTTTGGGCTTTTATGGAGGCTTCATTACATAGGATGACTGATTAAATCATCAGCCTCTTGGTGACAGATTCAGCTTCCGGCCCCTCTCCCCTTCCCCAGAGGTCAAGGGTGGGACTGAAAGTTCGAAACTTCCAATCACAAGGCCGGCTCCCCTGGCACCCACCCCATGCTTAGGTGCAGTCCCAAAGGCACCTCATCAACACAGCAGAAGACACCTGTATTGCTCTCATCCCTTCAGAAATTCCAAGGGTTTTAGGAGCCCTGTGCCAGAAATGGAGAAGAAGAACAAATACATTTTCTTACTATAAATCCCAGGGTCACAGGTGCCCACTCTGAGTGGCTGTTAACTAACTTACTAACCAACTGTTAACTATCTTTTTTTTTTTTTTAAAGATTTTATTTATTTATTTGAGAGACAGAATGAGAGAGAGCACATGAGAGGGGGGAGGGGCAGAGGGAGAAGCAGACTCCCTGCTGAGCAGGGAGCCCAATGCAGGACTCGATCCAGGGACTCCGGGATCATGACCTGAGCCAAAGGCAGTCGCTTAACCAACTGAGCCACCCAGGCGCCCCCAACTGTTAACTATCTTAATTATTCCCTGGCCTGAAAGCAGGGGATGGTCACACTCATTCATTTATTTGTTCAACAGATATGCATTTGTCCAGCACCTACCATGTACCAGGTGCTGTTCCTGACATTTGGGATTCACACAGGGAACCTGAGAAAATGTCCCCGCCCTTGAGAGGCTCACACTTTGGTGACAGGGACCAGAGTAAACAATACACACGCTACATTTGCAAGTGATCGAATATGTTGCAAGGGGAAACATGATGTGAAACAAGAAAGAAATCAAGCAGCCAGTGAAAGGTCTGGGGGTGTGACAGCAGGGGTTGGGGACAGGTGACAGCTAGGCTAGAGCTTGCTGGGAAGGGGACACCTGGGCAAGCACGTAGGATAGAACCAAACAGCTTTCGGGAGGAGGAGTGTTCAGGGAAGCCAGACCAGCTGGCCCAAAGGTGCTCCCGTGGGGGCTGCATGGTGCGTGGGGCACACAGAACAGGATGGAGGCCACTTGGCTGACGCTGAGGGGCTCAAGAAGCAACAGTGCGTCAGATCTCATGGCCTCACAAGCCACAGTAAGGACGATGGCTTTCCTCTGGGGCTTTTTTAAAAAAATTTTATTTATTTATTTGCCAGAACGAGAGAGAGAGAGAGCGCACAAGCAGGAGGAGCGGCAGGGAGAGGGAAAAGCAGACTCCCCGAGGAGCAGGGAGCCAGACGTGGGACTCCATCCCAGGACCCTGGGATCATGACCTGAGCTGAAGGCAGACGCTTCACCGACTGAGCCACCCAGGCGCCCCTCCTCTGGGGCTTTTATTTACACTATTGGCTTTGGGCTCTGGCTTCTGTTGTTGTGTTTTGTTTTTGTTTTTAAAATGATATTTGACTTTGGGACAGTTTTAGATTTCAGAGCAGTTGCACAGTTAGAACAGAGAGTCCCCAGCCGCCCCATCACCCAGCGTCTCCTATTCCTGGCATCTTACACGCTATGGCACATTGGTTACAGCTAAGGAACCAGCCTGGTATGTTACTATTAACTTCACTCCCGTGTATGCAGATTTCACTCGTTTTCCCCTAATGTCCCTTTCCTGTTCCAGGACCCCATCCAGGATTTAGTTGTCATGTCTCCTCAGGCCCCTCTAGACTCTGACAGTTTCAGACATTCCTTTTTCCTGATGACCTTGACAGTGTCGAGGAGCACTGGTCAGGTATTTTGTAGAGTGTTTGCCAAATGTGGGTTCATCTGAAGTTTTTTCTCATGGTTAGGCTGTGGTTATGGGTTTGGGGGAGGAAGACCACAGAGGTAAAGTGCTATTATCAATACATTGTATCAAGAGGATGCATTATCAATTTGACTTCTCCCTAACCCTGAGGTTGGGTTAACCTCCCAAGGTCCCTGACGTTGACCTTGATCACCTGGCTGAGGGCAGGGCAAGGGGCGTGTTTACCAGGTTTCTCCTCTATAAAGTTACTTTTAAAATGCCCGGAGAGGGATCACTTTTATTTTGAAAGGATCACTGTGGCTAGCTACTGTTTAGTACTGGAGGTGAGCCCAGGGCGCGCATGATGGTGGCCCGGCCAGCCAACAGCAGAGAAAATGGAGAGAAGCAGCAGGATCCTACACACATTGATAAGATAGATCCCATTAATTAGATTATTCTACTGGATTAGATGTCGGTATAAGGGGTTTGTTTTCCGAGGTGGGAGAAATCATGCTTCTCGGCTAATGGGGATGACCTGAGAGAGAGGGGTGACGGGCCCTCTCATCTCTATGCGCCAGAAGCTCTCCACATCCCAAAGGGACCAACACCACGGACATCCCCCTGGAAACCTGAGAACCTCTCAGGGCACAGGAGATGAAGCCCCTACTGGTGGGGTGTGTGGCCCATTCCAGCCATCAACTGGCAGCTGTTAGGAGCTCCAAGAGTCTCCAAAGGCCGCCAGCAGGGCTGGGGCCGGTGTGACAGGACGCACACAGCTCGGCCAGGCAGAAAGGGGTGCCCGCATATGCCCGGGCATGAGCAGAAGGGGGTGCCCGCATATGCCCAGGCAAGAGCAGAAGGGGGTGCCCGCATATGCCCGGGCATGAGCAGAAGGGGGTGCCCCATATCCCCGGGCACCTCCCCAGCCCTGAGATATGGGAAGACACCCCATCTCCCTCCTCCAAGTCCTGGGGAAGGACACTGGTCTCTGGGGGGCACTGCAAGCTTAGGATGCTTTGGACCCACTGCCATCCAGGGATCTCCAGACAGGAGTTTGAACCGAACCCCCAGCCCCCGCCACCACAGGCTTCAGCAGCTCTTCAAAGTTGGCCATGTCCCCTGGAGAGAAAGAGAGGCCCAGCTAGGAATTTGGAGCACCCCGAAATGCGCCCCATCCCCCCACTGCAAGCCCAGAAGCTGCTTGCTCCTTCCCGGCCACTGCAGAAAGGGGAAAGGTAATCAATTGGCTCTTCTGCTACCAGCTCAAATTTTGTCCCATCACACGTGCTAAGCAGCTGCAAATCCCAGGGACAGTGTGATTCTCACTATCTGGGCCACTCTCTGGGTCTCTGTGACTCACAGGGCTGCTTTGGTGCAATTAGGACGCTGACAGCCAGGAGAGCTGATGGCATTGCTAATTTTCCCCAGAGCAGCTGTGAGGAAGGTAGGCGTGTGTACGAATGTATGTGTTTATGCACAAATGTGTGTGTGCGTGCAACTGGTGTGTGTGACAAGTGTGTGTGATGTGTTTCTGTGTGTGATGTTATTTGTGTAAACAGCGTGTGACTATGTGTGTTATGTGTGTCCAGGAAGGACTAGAGGGTGTGTGTGTTAGAGGATGGGGGGGACTGGAGTGTGGAGATCACCAGGGCATAGAGGGGAAATGCAACCCCCTCAGGATGAGCATGAGGATCTGTCAGAATCATGGGAAAACTCTCCGAAGAGGTGAAATCAGCTATGGGTCTCAATTCTGTATTTTTTGCACAGAGAGAAATTACATTTTACTAGAAATCCAAGTAATCACGCTCCAACAAACATGGTGGCTCAGAGTAGCTATCATGTGGCTCAAGGTCACAGGTTGGAGGCAGATGGGTAGGAACAGGGTTAAACTTCGGGCTCTCTCCCAGCCCCTTCCCCCCCGGACTCAGTGCCCGAGGAGGGGGATACAGCTCATCTCTCTTTCTCTCTCTCTCTCTCTCTCTCTCTCTCTGCCCCTCCGACACTGTGGAAGGGCAAAGAACCCCTCACTGGGGTTCAGGCTTCCGGGCTCTGTCCCTCCCTTTCCTGGCATTGGGCTGTGACCCCCGCTGCCCCCGAACCTCCCTCTGGGCAGGAGTGCCACCTTTAGAAGGTCTAGCCCACGTTGGCACCCAATACTCTCCAGAGGGACCATGATGAAGGCAAAGTTCCCTCTCTGGCCTGGTCAGGGCCTGCTCGGACCACCACAGGCGCTCCTCAGAGCCGTCTAGACAAAGCTCCAGACAAAGCTTGTGCTGCGGCCAGCCCCTGCACCCTGCCCCACCCCCGTCCCCGCTGGGACAGGTGCCTTCGAGGGACCCAACACCAGTCCCTCCGAGGCCACTGCTCAGGTGGTCAGTGGAACAAGCACGGAGTTACTGAGGCCTGAGTCTGAGATCTGGCCCTGTTGTGTACCAAGCAGTTGTGAGAGCTTGTGTGAACTGCCAAAGCTCTCTGAGCCTCAGTTTCCCCATCTATAAAGCGATGGTCCCCGTACCACCCCTCACTGGGCTGTCTGCTGCTTCCCCCAAGGTTCAGGACTGGACAGACCCCAGCAACGGTCTGAATGTTGTTGTAGCTCAGAAAGGGGGTCTCCTGTGCCTACTTCAGCTCTGTGGGATCCATGATTCCACACCCCTCTCGCTGGGATCAAGTCCTTGCTTGCTCTGGGGCAGTCCCACCAGCCTCTTCCCCTGCTCCCACCAGCTGTGGCCACGCAGAAGGAGCAGCCCCAGAGCACCGGGTGAAGATGAAGGCGCCCCCCAGGCAGGACTCCGGGGTCGGCAGGACCCGGTCTCCACTGCCCCTCTCAGGGGAAGTGGGGAACAGGACCCCGACACATGCTGCCGGTCATGGAGAGTTTAAATACCGCACACTTTCCCCATCTCAGGAGGGAGCCAGTGTTACCCATCAGCCACCAGGGAAGTCTCCCCACAGTACAGTTGTGAATTAAACATGCAGCCCTAATGAGTTGATTTTATTAGTTTGCAAACGCACTGAAGAGTCGTTATCAAAATAAACATCAATGCCTTTCACCCCTGCTGCAGGCTCTTCAAGCAGGGAAGATCAACACAAGTATCCACTAGCCTTAACACAGCTGGGAGCTGGCCCAGGCGGGACCCCACCACCCATCACGGGGGTCAAGCCCCACTCCCCAGCCTGACTCCTGAGCTGGGGGTGCAGATGTATGCACAAGGCGGGGAGCCCAGAGGACTAGCTAGACAAACAGTAACAGAAGCAGTGGACACTGGATGCTTGTTATAGATCAGGCTCTGTGCTCCATGTTCTCCGATCTTCCACTAACCCTATGGGGTAGGAAATATTTTTCTAGGTGAAAACCATTTTATAGATGAAACACTGAGGCACAGAGAGTCCTTTCTCCCACTCAAGGTCATGCTGGGGAGCAGGGGGTGCAAGCCAGCTGATAGCACCATCCAGGCTCCCAGGCTCTGCCTCTAGGGACCCCCCGCAGACCCACTCACAGTCCTGAGCGTGGCTTACGCAGTGGCATAAAAGACTTAGATACCCAGGAGACTCTCCTGCTGAGCTAAGTGAGGACTGGGTGAAAGACAGCAAGACTAGTTTTCCCCCAAGAAGATCTCCATAATCCTGTGGCTGGGCAGGGAGATGCACAGGCTGACCTCTGGAGGAACCCACCCTCCCAGCCTGTCTCCCTGGAGACGCCAGCGAGGCTCCTGCTCACCTCCCCCTGCCCCTGGCCCCAGGCCCCTGGAGAGAGATGGTTCCAGGCTGGAGGAATTAGCCGCCAAGCCAGCAGGACAGGGACCGCATTGTCACGCTCCGCAGTCCGTGCTCTCTTTGGAAAGGATGTTCTAATCCCATTTCATCCGCTTTCCATGGCTGTCAGCTGTTTGCAGGCATTTGGGAGGCAGGTTTCTGAAATCGGAGCCATTGTGAGGCCCCACCCCCACCCGCCTGCCTCTGCCCCGATGGCAAGTGATCCTCCATGCATCACGCTGTCCTGGACCCTTTTGTTGGCCAGCCCAGCCCCATCCACTGGCATCTCGGGCCTCGTCCCTCTGACAGCTGTCCCACCTTTCCTTCTATTTGGGGCCCACAGCAGGACAGGGCCCCCTGAAAGGAGGAGGGGGGGGACCCTGGAGGTGGGGGTGGAAAACCTCCGATTCCCCAGGGAAGGAATTAACTAAGTTTCAGCTACCTTCTGAGAGTGAGGGTAGCGGGAAGGGATCTCTGAGAAGCAAAGGGACCTGTACTCAATTTACTCTCCCCAGTGCAGCACAGAGATCCAGCTACTAAAACCAAAACAAAAGAAAAACCACTGCCCCCAGCCCCTTGGCACACAAGCGCAGAAGATAAAGCCTCCGGGCCGGCCTCTGTCCTTCCCCACCCTTCCCTCCCACCCCTCCGCCCTGTGCTTTAAAAATTCAACTGCGTGTGGTTTCCCAAGTCAGGGAGCCATGGCCACCCCAGCCTCCAGGCCTCTGCTCAGCCTGGCGTGCCCGGCCGCCTTCCCCTGATGGTCTGGTTCCCACCCCACCTCATAACCCAGCACAGGTCTCATGCCTCCAGAAAGCTTTCTGGACCCGACGATGGGTCACAGCGTTCTCCTGAAGGATCCACTGATGCATCTTTCCTACCACCTGAATGAAATATCCTATGGGATTTAACTGGGTGTACCTGGTCCTCCCCAGACTAGACAATGTGTTGAGGCCAGACGAACTCAGGGACCACATAACCTGTTGTAGCATCACGGAAACAGGGTTCACAGAGGCGGGACGTCGACTGTTCAAATCTTACCTGACATGGGATGAGTGCTCGATTATGTACTGGCCACCTCTCTCATTGCTATGATTCTTGTTCTCATTTTTATTTATCCAGCTCCTGAAACCATGCCTGGCACACACTGAGTACATACTTGATAAACATTAGAACTGTTGACCCTGTAGCGTGGGATTCCATTCAGAATCTTAGAAAGATAAAGCAAGAAGAAAGCCTTAAAAATCACTGATGGAACACCTCTGTTGTAAATGACAAAGTCACTTGTCCAAGGCCCCTGAATTGGTCTCTGGCAGAGCTGAGCCAAGAGCCTAGAGCCTCGAGTCCCACCAATGCCCACTGCCCGGATGCCCCCCTCTACATAAGCCAAAGTCCACGCAGACCATATGCTCCTACGGGACAAAATCTTTACAGGTGTCTTTGTAGAACTCGGTCCTCGGTGGAACACTCAGAGCGTGTTAAGGGACGAGGCAGGCCCGCTGCATCTGTGCTACTCACCGAGGGCAGAGGGAAAACACACACTCTCCCCAGGCTCTGTTCCTTTCTCCACGTCACTCTGTCCACCACCCGTGACCCCAGGGCCTCATCAGTGGCTGTGCGGGTTGGGCTGGAACAAAGCTCCCAGCACAGCAGCTCAGTGACATCTCCCATCTCCAGGATGGGAGAAGACAGGGTAGTGGGCAAGGTGGTCAGGCCGCCCTTCAGAAGCCACGTTTCTAAGCCATGGTCATGTGAAATGAGCAACACATAGACACACACACAAACACACCTATTCATGCACATACATGTGCACACTACACATAAACCTGCATACACAGACATGCCCACGCACGCGATGTGCACCCATGCCCCCCACATACCTACACACGTACACACAGGCACACACACACTTCTTCCCTCTGCATCCCCGCCTGCCGGGCTGCGTGGAGCAGGCACTTCCGGGAATGCTACGAAGGGACCAGAAGGGCAAGCCACTTGGATGTTCCCTTGCATAGCACGGCCAGGACACCGCAAACCCCGCACTCTGCTGCCCCAGGCTTCCCAGCGCTGCTTCCCTGCCTTGTGCGGCCCCCTCTCTCCTGGGCCGGGCAGCCTCCCCATGCCCCGGCACTCAGCTCTCTCGGGCCGGCTCAGGGAGGAGAACGAGCAGGAAAGAGGTTGGCCAGCATGACTTCATTTCACTTGGGCAGGCTGACCGGCTGCCTCCTGGGCCCTGGCCTGTAATTTTTAGCCCTGAGCATGTATGTGTCTTGGTTTGCTTTGGTTTGGTTTTGTTCTCCAGGCTGAGTTACCACGTGGCAGTCCATCCTTTTTCTAAGACTAATGGAGTCTTAGTGGTGGGTGTTTGGTGCTGGGAAAAATTAACGTTCCAAGATGGTATAAAAGAAGGAAGATAAGAAACTAACTAGCCTTGAAGTACAGCTACTTTGGGCAGGAAAATAGGAGTCACAAGGATACGAAGCCCCTTTCTTCCTCGACCCAGTCCTTAAAAGGTGCCCGAGAGATGGTGGGCGGTGCTCAGCTGGGGCGCAGGCAGGGCAGTGTCCTTCCAGGTCTCCCAGGGGATGGGATGGGGCACCCCGGGAAGGGCTCAGATTCCAAGGCTCGGGACAGTGAGGCCCCTTTTCAAGTGGGGACAGCTGAGAATGGAGGGGGTGATCAGGGCGGGCAGAGTGGAGAGAAAAGGGGTTTTTGCACAGTTATGGAAGGCAGGCATGGATGCCCGGAGCCTGAGCAGCCTTGCGGGCGGGGGTGGTCAAGACAGCTGGCCTCGCACCCAGAGGAGGAGGCGGAGGGCAGCAGAGAGCACGGAGAGGGCTCAGGAGTGAATCTCAGGGACACACGAGGGACCCAGTCGCCCTTCTGATCCTCGCCCTGGGAGCTGCTAAAGGGGCTTTTCTCTGGGGAGTTTTCAGGGGACCAGGATCATTTCAACTCAGTCTTGCTCTAAGGCAGGTGGATGAACCCAGAGAAGGGACCCTGGGGCCCCTTCCAGCTCGTGGCTCTGATTTCAAAGTCCAGGCCAAGTGGGGACGAAGGTCCCGGGTAATGCCGCCTGGAGACCTCGTCCACCCGGCTGCAGAGGGCTCCCCATGTCCAGCTTGGCTGGTCTCCGGGGGACACCGGGCTTGGGGGGGGGGTCGTCTCTGCTATTTGCATTGTTCTCCTGAATGATTTACCATCCCTGGCAATGTAACCCCTCCTCCTGTTGAATTAACTGGCTCTTCTGAAATCATAAATAATTAGTGAGCCCATCCTCGATGCCACTTAACAGTTTGTGTTTTCAAAGCACTTTATGCCCATTAACTAAAGAATTCTTGATGTGTCTCCAGGAGAAAAGGAGAGGGAGCCTGAAAAGACCTCTGGAAGTCATCTCTTCCATCCCCCTGACTCTGGGCAGGATTGTATGAAGGACATAAAACAAGCTAACAAACAACCCTGTTTAGAGAAACCATCAAGATCGAAATGGCCGGGACAACACAGAACAAAGAGAAACAAGTCCTAACCAGGGCAAGCTGCTCTCTGATGAGTTAACCGCTAGACGGAGCCCAGCATGCCAAGAAGCCAGAGAGGCCCGTGGAATGTGGTGGGTCAGGGAGCAAAGCCTGCTAAGGGACAGAGCGGTGGTTAGTTTAATCCACGGCAAACCAGGGAGACCGTGATCCAACAAGCAGGTTTCCTCACCTGCAAGTAGGGAAAATGGTAATTTGCTAAGGAGACCTATTCATTAGTCTGCAAATGACGCAGTTCAGATACTTAGGTATGCCCCTCTTAATTAGCCCCCTACCTTTGCTGGGCCACATTTAAAGGTTTGCTTCTGGCTGGGGGCAGAAATGGCCATCCATGCGTCTGCTGGTTCATTTACAATTGCCAAAACAAGATCCTCCTGGGGGGGCAGCAGTAGGCCAATCTCGGGGGCTGCAGAGCCAGCTGGAATCATGGAAGCATCGCTCCTTTGCCCTTGCTGGGGTTGCAGACACTTAATTTTACAGTGAGGGGCTCCTGAAAGTCTACTGTGTGTATAGCACAGTGCTGAGAGAGGAAGGGAACAAGGAGGAGCCTTCACCTCTGTCCTCTGAACACAAAGGGCATTTCTCTCCAAAATCTACAACCCACTTCATGCCCAGGAATGGGGCAGCAGGTGTGTAAGGAAAGCAGCCCCCGCCCCTCGCCTCTATACTCATGTTCCAGGGGACATGGGCCAAGCAAGAAATCTCCTGGGCAGGTGCCTTCCCATTCTTCATCACTTCTGCCATTGTCACTAAAAGCTGCTTCTGGAACCAGCCAAGTAGACTGTGGCCAGAGCAACCATCCCACAGCTAATGACAAACTCTGGAATGCATCCATAGAAACCGACTACCTGAAGGCCCTGGAGAGTGAACCAAAGTGGGCAGATTCTGGAGAGGACGTGATACATGGAAGAAGCACATGGCCCAATGAGTTTCCTGGGTTTTTTTATGGCTTTTAACTTGAGAGCAGGCTGACGTCAGCACCTCACAGAGAGCTCAGGCCCCCACAGAACAAAGCTACAGTCATCAAAACAGTAAGGACAGACACGGAGACCAAAGGAACTGAGGTGGTAAGAATTAAATCCGTACGTCTATGGCCCAGTGACAAGACTGCAGAGAACACTCAATGGGAAAAAATGTCTCTTCGACAAATGGTGTCAAGGCAACTAGATATTCACAAGCAAAAGAATGAAGTTGAACTCCTACACCACACCGTATACCAAAATTGACACAACATTTAAATATAAGAGCCTAAAATATAAGACCTAAATATAAGAGCCAAACCATAAAACTCTTAGGAAAAAGAAAAAGCACAGTTAAATTTTCATAATCTTGGATTTAGCAGTAGATTCTTAGATGTGACACCAAAAGGAAAAAGAGGTTGAACTTCATCAAAATCAAAGGATATTATCAAGAAAGTGGAAAGGCAGTCTAATAGAATGGGAGAAAATATATGCAAATCATTTATGTAACAAGGGTCTAGTATGCAGAATATATAAAGAATACTTACAACCCAACAATGTGATTAAAAAACACACAATGGGGGTCGCCTAGGTGGCTCAGTCAATTAAGTGTCTGACTCGTTTTTGGCTCAGGTCATGGTCTCAGGGTTGTGAGATCAAGCCCCGTGTAGGGACTGCTCAGTGAGAAGCCTGCTTAAGATTCTCTTTCTCTCCCTCTGACCCTCCCACCACTCATGCATGTTCTCTCTCTCTAAAAAAATCAATAAAATATTTTTAAAAATGCACAAAGAACTTGAAGAGAAATTTCTCCAGAGAAGACACACAAATGGCCAACAAGCACATACAATGATGGTCAACATCGTTACTCATCAGGGAAATGCCAATTAAAACTACAGTGAGGTACCACTTTACTAAGAGAGCTGTAATTAAATTAATTAAACAAATGAAACAAATAATTAAACAAACAGAATGTAATTGTTGGTAAGGATGTGGAGAAATTGGAACCCCTGTACATTGCTCGTGAGGGTGGAAAATGGAAAACAGTTTATCAGTTTCTTAAAAAGTTAAACATAGAATTACCATATGACCCGGCAATTCCATTCCACCTAAAGAATTGAGAACAGATACCCCAACAAATACATGTATGCACAGGTTTGTAGCAGCACTGTTCACAATAGCTAAAAGTGAAAACAGCCCACATGTCCATTAACAAATGGATAAACAAAGGTGTATACATACAGTCGAACATTATTCAGACATAGACAGGGATGAAGTTCGAGTACATACTACAACGTGGATGAACCTCAAAAACATTAGGCCCAGTGAAAGAAGCCAGACACAAAAGATCAATATTGTATGACTCCATTTACATGAAATACCCAGAATAGGGAGACCTCTAGATACAGATTGCTGACTGACGGATGCCATGGGATGGAGGGAGGGGAAATGGGGGACAACTGCTCAGTGGGTACGGGGTTTCCTTTTGGGCTCATGACAGTCTTTTGAAACTTAGAGGTGGTAGTTGCACAACACTGTGAAGGTACTAAAATGCCACTAGATTATTCACTTTAAAATGGTTAATTTTATGTCATGTGAACTCTAGTAGAAAACTCAGGGTCTTTTTGGTCCGAAGTACAGAGAATAAGGGGCAAAGACAGCGAATGAAAAGTGAGGGGTGAATCCTGGAAAGGAGAGAGCCAAAGGAAGAACCCCCAAATTCTGTGTAGAGACTCTGCCCAAGTCTCTGACCCTTTAGCCATGCATGCCCAGGGTAGACTGCAAGTAACCCAGCTGAAGATAGAAGAACTGAATGGATATTTGAGCTGCTGCCCCGAGAGGGAGAGTTTGTTGTTTGAATCGACTAAGTTCATTCCCAATAAAGCAAAAATACAATCAACACTCCGTGAAGAAATAGAACAGAATCCAGGTGCTTCATTACTTAACAATCACAATGTCCAGGATACATTCCAAAATTACTATACATACAAAGAACCAGGAAAATACGACCTATCCTCAAGATAAAAAATACTCAACAGAGACTGACTCTGAAATGACCAGATGTTGCAATTAGCTGGTGTTGGTTGTAAAGTAGCTACTAGAGCAATTCTCAATGAGCTACATGACAATATGCTCTTAGTGAATGAAGAGACTGTAAATCTTTAGAGAGCTAGAATACAGTATTTTTTTAGAATGTATAAAGCCATATGGAAATCTTGGAGCCAAAAAGTAAAATATATGATGGGCGCCTGGGTGGTTCAGTTGGTTAAGCAGCTGCCTTCAGCTCAGATCATGATCCCGGGGTCCCAGGATCATGACCTGAGCCGAAGGCAGTCGCTTAACCAACTGAGCCACCCAGGCACCCTTAATAAATAAAATCTTAAAAAAATAAAATATATGAAATTTAAAAATGGATGGACTTGGCAGTGGAATGGAGACAACAGAGGACATAGTGAGCTTGAAAACAGCTCCTTATTCAATCTGAAGAACAGAAAGAAAAAAGATGGAAAAAACTGAACAGAGCCTCAAGGACATGTGGGGCAATATCAACACATCTCACGTAAGTGTTACTCAAGTCCCAGAAGGAGAGAAAAGAGAGAGTGGGGCTGAACAAAAATATTTGAACAAAGAGTGGCAGATGTTTCCCCAGATTTGGTGAAAGACAAATGTACCGATTCAAGAGGGTCAGTGAACACCAAGCAGGATAAATACAAAGAAAATAAAACCAGACCTAGACACAGCATAGTCAAGCTTCTGAAAACCAAAGATAAAGATAAGGGGGCAGAGGATTTCATGTCCCCTTCTCGGCTACGCCGGTTTGTGTGTCCCAGAAATGGAACAAGGAGGACTCGGCACAGCCCTGGCGGATCAAGCCACATGTCCTCTGGAGTCAGCCTCCCACTGCCCTCGTCCTATAGTGTGCAGGGGATGCTGTGCTCCAAATTTCCAAACTTCACAAAGCTTTTCCCAGTTTCATTTCTGCTCAGCCATGGCCAGTAAGTGATTTTCTCTCTGAACAGAGAGGTCAACTACAGGGGGGAAAAGCCTTTTATCACTGGGATACCCAAAAGTCAGCACTGCATTGGAGAGGGGACCCAGGACCCTCCCTCATGCCCCCACTGTCTCCATGTGCACACTGATGCTGACTCCCCCAGCCAGAAGCAGAGGTCTCTACTCCTTCCGTGGTTCCCTCTTGACCTGCAGCACGACCCTCTGGATTATAGAAACTGGGCCTGTGTCTATGGCTAGGACAAGTCCTCTTAGCTCAAGGAGGGAAGTAATAGTCCTTGGTCTTTTTCCTCTTCTTCCCTTGAGTGGAGGGAGGCAGAGAGCCCTGTGACAGGTGCCGAGGCTGAAATCCTGCCATTACATCACCTGGCGGGGGAGGGGGGGTGGGGTGATGGTGACTTGCAAAGGACACCTAGACAAAGTAGGGAGAGGCGATCCTTTCTTCCCATGCCTCACCCTCTCCTCCCAGGGACAAGGGCCCCAGAAAGACCAGCTCCCAATTAGCATGCTTCTTGATGCTCCCAGTGCAAATGCTCCCTCTTCCGCAAAATCCTTCCTGACTCCCTCAGGGGGAAGGTGTCTCTTCCCCACTTGATTATTGCTTCCTATTTCATTTTGATTTATTTCACAAACACTTACGTGCTATCAACTATACGCCAGAAGCTCTTCCAAGAGCTTTACAAAAAATAACTTGTGTAATACTTGCAACAGCGTCAAGAAGTACTGGCACCCCCCAATTTACAGATAGGGAAACTGAGGCTCAGAGAGGCTAGGTTGCTTGCCTATTGCCAAGGAGGCAGTCTGGCCCAAAGGACCTACCTCTTATCTGCAACCTGAGTTCTCTACGGCTCTCTCTTTTGGCTAAACTGCTAGAGGCCCCATCAGTGTGTTGAGTAGAGGGATAGGGAGCCCCAGCCTTCTGCCCGGGGCCCACAGCAGGACAAGGCAGGAAGGAGGGAGGAGGCCCTGTCATCCCCCTGGTGAACCAGAGAGCTTGAGTGGGAGGAGGGGCTGTAGAAGTAAGATCATACCCTCACCCAGTTCAGTCCCTCTCTGTTCCGTAAAGGCAGGGATGAGTAGAGAGGGCTTTGCAGGGTCAACTCCACTGCACCCCACCTCCTCCCAGACCCCGATGTTCTTAGCTCCCTCTTGCCTGTGGGCCAGGTGCTTTGTGCTCTTCCATGAAGTTTAATGAATCCATGCCAGGTAGGGACTAACCCTTAAATAAGTGATGAGCTCCCCCAGGGGAGCTCCCGTACTTGTCCCCTGGAGAAGTCTCAGTTTCGTTTTTATAAGGGGGTGATTCCATGCTCTCCTTCCTGAACAGACGGACCATTCACGAAGTCAGGCCTCTGGGTTGTCCCTCCAGGAGGAGGGCTGGGTGGGCCAGCTCAGGCCCCAGATCCTCCCCAGGCCCGTCTGCCGCTGGGGGCTGGGAGGACGTCTGCCCTCTGAGCGGGGAGAATGGGGATTCCAATGTGACCAGCTTCAGGCAACCAGCAACTTCTCCACACACATGCCATGAAAGCGGATGGAACCCACAGCACGTATTCTGGGAGGACCTCTGTCCTCTTAAGATTGACCTGAGCCAGCATCGGCCGCAAAGGAGCACCAGTGCGTCCCAAACTTTAACGTGTGTACACGTTACCAGGGGATCTTACCAGGGGATTCTGATCCGTCGGCTCTGAGGCAGGGCCTGAGATTCTGCATTTCTAACCAACTCCCGAGTGGTGGAAGGTCCCCTCAAAGCAGAGCTGCATCCAAAAGCCCCGAATGAACCTGGCTTTACTTTGGGGAAGACACAACCCCAACAGCGGTGGTGGTGCTAATGCTGTTAACAGTCACCAGTGTTTACTGAGCACCTACTATGTGCCAGGGGATCCAGGCCACCGCCGACTGAGGAAGGAGCACCTATCCAGTGTTGCAGAAGGATTTTCCTGATCTCCCTCAAAGAGTCAACAGGGAAGGAGGAAAGTGGACTTGGGGGACTGACGTCTTCTGGGCAATACATATGACTGCCCCATTTTACAGATGGGGAACTGAGGCTGGGAGAGCTTTGGTAGCTTACTGAGGTCCTACGGCTCACAAGCAGCAGGGCCAGGATTCTAGCCAACGTGTGCTCCGGCTCTGAAGACCGTGGGATTTTGTACATGACTTCTCTGGGATGAGGAGACAGAAGCAGCAAGAACAGTACATACCAGGCAGGACCAGACAAGCAGGCCCCTGAGATACCAGGCTGAGTTCCAGAGCCCTCCCCTCCATTCTCTCTGCCCTGCCTGCCCACGATGATGGAGACAATCTCCCAGACAAAGTTGGCGAACTTCACAGAGGAACTTTCTGCACTTGCTCACCATTCTGCCTCACCCTGTCTTACCCCCAGGGCCTGAGACAAGGGAGCCCTGGCCTTTTTGGCCCAAGGAGAGGTAGTGGGGGCCCAGGGAAGACAGCAGGAAGGAAAAAGGATCCTAGGTGGCTGGACTCTGCTGTTACAGACCGGGAAACCGAGGCCAGGAGAAGGAGGGGTCTCACCAGCGGGCAGGGCCGGCCTCCTGGGTGAGTGACTCATGCTTAGAGGGTTATACCACCTCCCCTCCCCCCGTCCCTTGTTTGACACTCTGCTGTCACCATCTTGGAATTTTTAATGTGTTAACAAGTGATCCCCATTTTCATTTCTCACTGGGCCCCACAAATTATGTTACCCATCCCGCCAGTGGGTTAGAGATCGTGCCCGGGCTCTCTATGGCGTGGTAACTGGGCAGTGAGGAACGAGACGGAGCTCCGTGTGGCAGGGCAGGCCAGGGCCTGAAGGCCTGGGGCACACAGAGACTTCCGGAGAGGCAGGACCTTCTGAGGGCCAAGAAAGTAACAGCCCAGAACGGTGCCTGAGGGGGGCCTAGAATAGCTTCCATGTCCTCCCTATCTGTGGTGACAGACGAATGGGTTGGTCAGCGCTGGGGACAGGAGGAGAGGGAGGAGAGAGGCCAGCTGTCTTTAGGGCCTTGGCCTCTCCAAGGCAACCACCACCAACAGCGCCCAAACCCTGAGGGCTGGGCGGATGCAGGGTGCTCCGCTCTACCAGCCTGTGGCAGGGTCTCCAAGTAATTAGAGGCAAGCCCTTGGCTTGGCTTTTCAGGGTTGGCCAAAGAAGAGAAGAGCCAAGCAGAGTTGATTCAGAAGCTCTGGCCTGGCCCGGGAGTCCCAGCTCAGAGGGGAGGCCTGGTGAGGAACCAACGCCAGACATTCATTCCTCTGGGGCCACTGTCCCCCCGGAGACAGGTGTTGGCATCAGGCATAGCTGAGGAAGGAATGTGGGGCCTGGGGCAGGACAGGCAGAGAGGCTTCCTTAGGCCCGGCACATTCCAGGAAGACAGGGATGGGGGAGGGGAGAGTGCTGGGGGGCGCTGGGGGCACACCCAGGGGTCTAAGCCTAAGCCCCAGAGGCCGCTCTGCGGTGGTCCCGGGACTGGGGACAGAAGGGCAGTGTTCAGGGAGGCCCCTTAACCCCTCAGCCTTTCTCTGACTTGCCCTTCCTGGGCCCAACCAACAAGAGTCAGCACTGGCCAGGGACTGGGGATCTCCAGGGAATGTCTGTGACATGTGGGCGTTTTCTGAATCAACTCCACCAGCCTGTTTTGTGGCAGAGGGGATGGTCGAATCCAAACTTGTGGGGGTTAAACAAATGTGTTCATAAACACAGAACCCTCCGAACGGGGCCTGGCAAGGGCTGAGCGCTATATAAACGGTGCTATTAGCCACTCTCCAGATTCCAAATGCACTTTTACATCTCTGGAGTCAGAACGTATTTTATTGCAGATTAAATGGCAGTATTTTTTCTTTCTTATTAGTGCATAAAATAATGATGTGTCTCGTAATTGATGTCTTAAGGTCAATCAAACATAGGACAATGAGGACAATGAGCATACACATAGGAAGGACTGCATCTCTTCTAGCCACACCTCCCTCCATGTGAGTGGAGTTCTGGGGTGCTCTTGAGTGCCCTGTTCTGTGGGAAAAGGCCTGGAGATCTCCAGCTGCTGGATGGGGCAAGCACCTGGGAGGATGCTGCAGGGGGACGAACGCAAAGTCATGGGCAGAGCTGTGACAGGCTGGCATAGTCTTTGGCCCGCGGGGCAGGCACGTGGCAGTGGTGGCCACGGTGGGGAGGGGGAGACAGGGATCCTGCAGGAGCCCCTGTGACTCACACAGTAATCCTCCAACTGCCGGGCTCTGTGTCAGGTCTGCTCCCACGTACTATCTCAGAAGATCCTCCCAACAGCCCAGTGAGTGTGAGGGAGTTTTGTTTGTATTAAGTCCACACTTAACAGAAGAGGAAAACGAGGCTCAGAAAAGTTAGGTAATTTGGCCAAATTCATTTAGACGAAAGGGGCCCAATCCAGGCCAAATTAGGGGCTCACCGTGGAAAGGGGGCCAAGCTATTCTGTTCATCCCCAGTTAGAGGGGAAGCAGGAGACAGAGAGAAGGCTCTCAGACAGGGCCTCGGCCTCCCAGCATGGCGCGGTGGTTGCGAACGTAGGCTCTGGGCTAGGCCTGTTCCTGAGTCCACCACTGATAAGCTATACAACTCCGGGCAAGCTGCTTGTACTCTCTGGGCTTGTTTCCTAATCCATACGATGGGGAAAGTATACTTCCTCACAGGGTTGTTGAGAGGGCCAGATAATCCATGTAAAGCATTTAGAAGGACATCTGGCTCCAGAAAAAGGCTCGGTCCCTGGGAGCTCTTATTACACAAAAGCTAATTGTCCAGAGTTAGGGGGCAAGCTCCCCCCACTGCACTCATGACCCCAAGTGTCTGGGGCTAGAAGTTGGGGTAGCAGAGGGGAGCCTAAGTCGAACCTCTTGGGGGTGGGCCCGGGAGCTTGGTGCCTAAACCAGCGATCGGCTGCCCCTGTAAGGAAAGGAGAGGGAAGGGCCTGGCGGTGGCCATCCGTACTGCCTCCTGGGGTCCCAACCGTGCAAAGGGCTATTCAAACACCCAAACTCCGGAGCGACCCTGGGGCACATAGAGGAAAGGTGAGCAGATGGCCCCTCTTCCAAATCCACAGCCCAGGGGCTGACTCTTGGCCCACCCTCCCTTCCCCAGCAAAGGCCCTGGCCACTCTGTGGCTGACTCCCAGCACCCCAGCTGCTTGTTCCTCCGGCTCAAGGCACAGCAGTCCTCTCAGCTGCCAATCCAGCTGATGTGCCCATCCCCATGTCTCCAATGGAGCTGAGAAAGCAGGGTCGGGGGCGCCTGGGTGGCTCAGTTGGTTAAGCGACTGCCTTCGGCTCAGGTCATGATCCTGGAGTCCCTGGATCGAGTCCCGCGTCGGGCTCCCTGCTCGGCAGGGAGTCTGCTTCTCCCTCTGACCCTCCCCCCCTCTCATGTGCTCTCTCTCTCTCACTCTCTCTGTCTCAAATAAATAAATAAAATCTTAAAAAAAAAAAAAAAGAAAGCAGGGTTGGAGAAATCACAGCCCTGCCATTGGCTTGCTCTTAGCTCAGGTAAAAACCAAAGGGCCACCAAATGCAGCAGGATGGAGCCTGCGAAGGGGGTGTGAAATCCCGAGCTCCCAAGCTCTGTGGCTTGGGACACCTCACTTGGCTCTCTTGGCCCCATGTCCTCCTCTACAAAAAATGAGGAGCCCTTTATAATCTGACCTTAGTGGTTCTCTGAGTTCCCCTACGGTTGTAGCTCACCAACTGCCCCTTAGGGAGCTCCAGGACCAAGGGCTGAGGAGGCATATGGAGAGGAAGACCACAAACCCCAAATGCATGCGCTCATCCCCGATGTGAACAGGTGGGAGAGTCACTGTGCTTTTGTCTGCTGCTCCCCTGCTGGAGCTTCCACAACTTCTGCGAGACGGACGATGCCAAAGAGTGCGTGTGCCCTTGAGTGGAAGCACCCTCGGGGCTGGGGCCACGTGGGAGGAGGCCACTGGAGAATGTGGCCGAGCACGGCTCGACCTCAGTGGTCAGCAACCACTACGGTTGCACCTGTTGCCTGTGAGCCGGCTTAGCAATAGAAAAGGATGAAAATGGAGGCTCTGGTCAGTGCACCGGGTCAAGAAGAAGAAGAGAAAAGAAGGGATCCATGCTGGACAAGAAGTTACACGGTCTGCATTCAGAGAAAACCCAGTCATCTATGTAGAAAATCCAATGGAGTCTACAAAAAAGTTCCTAGAACTAACCCTTCGGTCGGACCAAGTCACAGAGTGCAAGATCAACACGTCCAAATCAACTGCCTTTCTCTATCCTGGAGACAACTGTGAGTTTATAATAAAAAATAACATTGGGCGCCTGGGTGGCTCAGTTGGTTAAGCGACTGCCTTCGGCTCAGGTCATGATCCTGGAGTCCCTGGATCGAGTCCCGCATCGGGCTTCCTGCTCGGCGGGGAGTCTGCTTCGTCCTCTGACCCTATCCTCTCTCAGGTGTTCTCTCTCTCTCATTCTCTCTCTCTCAAATAAATAAATAAAATCTTTAAAAAAAAAAATAAAAAAACAAAAAAACATTTACAATCGCATCAAAACCAGGAAATACTTAAGGAGAAATCTGACCAACAATGTACAAAACCTGTACTCTGAAATCCACAAAACGCTGCTGAGAGACACCAAAGTGCTACAGAACAGAGTGAAAAATCCCATGTTCACAGGCCAGGACACTCACATGGTCAGGGAGTCAACACTCTTCACGCTGGTCTATTTCATCAATGCGATCCCCATCAGAAATCCCAGTGGGTTTTTTGGGGGAAAAAAAAAATATGATTCTAAAAAGCATAGGGAAATACAAACTGATTCTAATGACAGATAAGCTGATTCAAAAATTCATATGGAACCGTCCAGGATCTAGAATAACCAAAACAATTCTGAGAAAGAACAAAGTCAGAGAATGGACACTTCCAGGTTTCAAGACTTATCCTAAAGCAATAGTAAGCACGATAGTGTACTATCGGTATAAAGATAAACAGAGAAATAAACCAGAATACAGTGTCCAGAAATAGATTTGCAGGTCTATGGGTGACTGATTTTCAACAAAGATGCAGGAATAACTCGGTGCTGAATGGAAAGTTCTCAAAAAATGGCCCCAAACAATTAGATACACATTTGGGGGGAAAAAAGATCTCTACCGGGCATAGAAGGATTGCTAAGAGCACAAGAAACTTTGGGTGATGATGCATCTGTTATTTTGATTTGGGTGGTGACTTTACAAGTCATACATGTGTCAAAATGATCCAGTTATATGCTTTTTATGTATGTGCAGTTTATGATGTCAAAACAAAAACAAAGCCCCTGGGGTCCCCCAAGGAAGATGGGGGCCCCTCCCACCCTGCAAGACCTAGGCTTCAAGGTCACCTCCTCTGGGGCAGCATTCTCGGGTCACCCCGCTGGGCCCCAGATCGCCTGGTCGCACCTGCACTTAGCGCCTTCCACACTGTCCCATAATAGTAGCCACAGGCTTGATGCCTCCCTTGACCGTGAATAGTCTGAGAGCAGGGACCTGCCGTGGCCTTCACTGGATCCCAGGCACTGTGCCTGGCGCACAGCGGGTGCTTAGAAAATGCTCGATGAGCAAATTGAGGCTCGAGGCTTCTGTTACCCACAGAGTAGGGTTACTTTGGAGCTTCCAGAAAAAGCTGCTTCAGCCACTGATAAGTTCACTGCCCACCCTTCCTCTCCCAGGAAGGAGGCCCCTGGGCTGGCTTTTTGTTGCTGTTTTCTTTTAAGGAAGGACGCTGAGAGCAGCTTCTGGTGGTGAGGAAGGAAGAAAGGAAGGAGCGGTGGTGGCGCCCCTCTCGTGTGCGAGGCCGAGCAGGGGGCTGCCCACGGTTCTCTAGCAGCAGGCAGAGCCCACCAGAGCAGAAGTGGCTCAGCACAGTCGCCACCAAAGCACCCCGACTTCTCCTCCAACCTCTAGGCTAGACCTCCTCAAAGTGTGGCCCCTGGACTCCTGGCCCCACCCCAGACCTGCCCCATCAGAAGCTCTGGGGTGCAGCCCGGGAATCTGCATTCCGGCAAGCCCTCCAGGGGACTGAATGCAGGCTCCGGTGTGAGCCCTACTGCTCTGGACCACCCTCTCACCTCCATCGCGAGGCAGGCTACACCTGAGCTCCAAGAAGGTGCTCCTGGGGCCCCAGCTGCAAGGGCGCCCCTCATGCATTTGGCCTTCCCTCAATCCTCAGGTGCCCCGAGGCCCGGCCCTAAACAGGGCCACCGCCTTCCCCCATGTGTGTGTCCGTATCTCAGAGGCATGTCTTTGCTTCAGCTCTGACACTGAGCCTGGGTTCAGAGGAGCCAGGCCTCCCTGAGCTCTTCCCCAGCAGATGTGCTAGAGTAGCTGGAGTTGGGGGCCTGCTCCCTGCACCCTGGGGCTGGACATTCCAAGTTCCTGGACAGACAATAAGTCCTAAGATTCCAGGCGAGGTGGCAGGCGAGGCTCGCTGACAATGGGCCTTGTGTTTCTCCCCACGCCTTCCTGCGGGTGCTCTCAACCCGGGCTCCAAGGGAGGCTGAGCCATCAAAAGCACAGAGGTCCACCCGACTGGCCCTGCTTGCCTCTTCCCCAGGCCCAGGCTGAGGCCGGGGCCCTTATCACACCCACCTCACTCCCTGGGGCCGAACAATGGTCCTTTTGCCTGGAGGCTTCCAGCACCTTCTAGGTTCATCACCCACCAAAGCCTTCGGAGAAAGGGGTTAAATGCCAACACCTCTCTTCTTCCCACTCATGCCCAGGCTCTGTCTTGCTGCAGCCAGGGACAGCAAGCAGTGGGCAGAGCTCTCCAGGCACCCAGAGTCACAGCCAGAAGCATCTCCCCTCGCCTCGCCCTGGCTGATGTCTGTTCATTAGTGCAATCAGATCAACACTGACAGCAGTGTATTTATTACTGCCCCGATGACAGCCATTTTTCACCCAGTGATGCTCAGCCCTGTAATGAGCTTGGAGCAGAGCTAATGAGGAACTCCCCTCGACCCTCCCTGGCAGCTCCAGGCCTCACAACGGCCAGCCCCCAACCTGCCCCCTGCCTCCATTGGCTCTGCCAGGCCAGGGAGAAGGGGCTCCGAGTGGGAAGGTCAAGGGCCACTGGGCCGAGCCAGCCAGAGCTGTGTGAAGCCAAAAGCATGCTGCCCGGGGGGGAGGAGACTTTGAGGTTGACTGAGCAAGAAGGCCTGAGTGCCGGGCACGGTCTCAGGGCAGTAACGCTTCCCCCATTCTAGGTGTCGAGTGCCTGAGCCAGGGCAGCGGGACATGTGAACGGCGATGGGGATGGTGGGCCACCCAACGGAGCCTCGGAGTGCATGGATGCTTTCAGCTTCCAGAAGCCCAAGAGCCTCAAGAGAGATCTCAAGGGGAACATTCAGTCAGTGCCCTGCCCCACAATGGGCTCATGGGCTGGGGTGGCTGGCAACGAAAAGGGGGGGCGGTGGGGGGACAGTCCAGGGAGAGGCCAGGAGACAGGCCCCTGAAAACTCTGACCACCCAAGCAACAGGGTCACCGAGGGAGGGGCTGATGGCCTTACACTCCCACCCATACCCTTGAAGGTGCAGCCACAGACCACTCACGGCAGGTGGTTATGGTGGCCCAGGTTCAATTATGTTTGCGGCACAATTACTTTAGGAGGTACGTATGTCTAGAAAACATTATAGAAAAGTTTAAACACAAACGGTTGAAATACGTAAAGCATCTTGGAATCTAACAGATGATGTGACCCAAGAGAACATCTCATTCAAGTTTTTCAAAACCAAGTTTTGACATAGATCCCAGGGGGTCCAGGAAGCCATGGGGCAGATATACCACCTCTCCCAGCAGCATCAATTGGCTTTAAAATACCCTTTGTGTGTTAAAATAGAATTCAGACAGACTATGGAATGGAATGCAAATTTTCATATATTTAAAACAGAACACATAAAGGAAGAAAAGGTCACGTGGCTAGTGGGCGCATCAGGCTCGTGGCCAGCCCCCCAGGGAACATGTCCATCCTCCTCTACCACTGAAGTCCATCACTCTACAGCTGGGACACCCTGTGTTTATGACACCACGTTTCCCAGTGAGGACAGGGAGGCCCAAAGGGACCCAGTGAGAATCGGTCTCGGTTCCTAAGGCCCCCACAGCATCACGCCTGTTACCATCCCCCTGACGTTACGATTACCCCCTGCGCCCCTCTTCAAAGGGTTAAGTTCATTAATTGGGAACAATAATTTATGTCTAATGCCTCTACCCTTGCTGATGGAGGTTATTATCTAAATTTAAGGAGTTTATAATTAAAGAAATCAGTCACATATACACACACACACACACACACACACATGAAAAGAGAATTCAGAACCAACAAGGCCAAAGTACCAAATGAGACATCTAGACTGTCGGCATCCTGAGAGCTCAGAGGTATTTGGGAGGATGTGTTCTAGCCGTCAGACCTTGAGGGAGAACAAGGGGTGCAGAGCAGGGGAGAGAGGGGCAGGGTGCTGAGGGATTCGGGGTGGTGAGGGCAGCTGAGCATGTGGAGGGCTGTGGGGGAGGGGAGATTGGGGCCGTGTGTAGGGCCAGACTGTGGGGGGCTTGGCGCAAATACCACAGCAGTGGCAAAGCCACGGAAGCAAGGGCCTATCCGTAGGGGCTGACCTTACAGGTCTCAGCATTTAGACCCTATCGCTAAGACCCTGTGTTAGAGCAGATGGGGTATCCAGGAGGGGTCTGACTTCCTTCACAGAGAGGAGAGGCCACTGCAGGCTGAGCCCTGTGCCCTACCCCTTCCCCCTGCCCCCCAAAGCTGCAGCCCAGTTTGTGGTCCAACCAAGTAGTATGGTGAGCTGCTCCGGACCAGACCAAAGGCAGCAGCCTAGGAAGCAGCTGACCCACATTCATTGCCCCTTTCTTACGCATCCAGTGACCTTGGCAAGTGAATGTTTCTGAACTTCAATGTGAACAATGTTAATAACGTGAATGCTTTCTGACCAAACCGCTTCGAAGATTGGGAAGAGAAGCAAAATCAGTTGTCTGTGAAAGCTACACACAGAAATTTGAGGTTTTATGAAAGGAGCCAATAAAAACATTCACCTTAAGGCCTGAACAGCTAAGAACAGCTAACATGTGGGTTCTCCGTGGTGTACTTGCATTTTAAGTTGAAGCCACAAAACTTAACCGAATAAATAAACCCCTAAAAGCATACGTTTTGACGCCCCTGGCAGGTCTGTGAGAGTTAAAGACAGCAGAGGCATTTGGGGGCAGGGCACGTGTCAAACAAATCACAGGCCCAAAGCTGACTCTGCGTCCCCAAGGCCGAGATGGTGATAATGACAATGACAAGCACTTCCTCAGTGTTCACTATACACTGAATACTGGGCACGTAGCAGATCTTATTAAACTCCGTCACGACCCCACGAGGTAAGGATTCCTGTTCTCCCCACTCTGCAGATGAAGAAAGTGAGGCACAACTCACAAAGTGGCCCAGGGCAGCACAGGGTGACAGAGCTTGAACCCGGGCCACCCCAATTCCAAGGCACCGACCGAGATACTGGATGCTACTCGACAGCTTAAGGAAAAGCCCCAGAAAGCGGGGAAGTAGCAGCCCCGAGCTGGGGCTAACTTGGGAATGCTTTAGGGATGGCCCCGTCCGGGTAAAGTAATTCTCTGTATGAAATGCCCTTCTGGAGAGACCGCAGAGTCATCTCCGCAGTTAGGAAGGAATGCTGGACATCACCGGTGTGCCTCGAGATGCCGGTCTATTTTCCAGCACACAGAAGCCTGCGCCTCCCAGCCCCCTTGCCATGGGGTGGGACCATGTGTTCGGTTCTGACCAATGGGTTGCAAGGGGAAGTGATCAAGGCCACAACATTTAATTGTTGGTGGAAGTCTTCCTCCCTCTCTTATGCATATCAAGTGAGGCCTCCACGCACGTGTGGGCATTACTCCCCAAACCCCCTACCTGTCCTCCCAATTTCATAAAGGTTCAGTGCAGCTAGAAGGGATTCAATAAGGACCCAAGTGTGACCCTAGCCAGAGGCCAGACGGCCAGAAGCAGCTTCACCTGTAGGACCAGAGGCAGGGGAGTGAAGGTGAGTCAGAGCAGGTGGGCTCTGGGCTCAAGAACAACACGACCCCATTCTAAGTAAGCCTAGGCTGGGATCTCTGCAGGCCAGGGCTCCCATCCTCGGGGTGCTTGGCTCAGTGCAGTGAGGGCCCCATGGCACAGGGCTTATCTGATGTACAGAGGAGCCATGAGACCGGGTAACTGGTCCGCGAGAAAGCTGGAGGAGGAGGGAGAGGCCAGAAGACAAAGGGCTTTATTCCTCAGCTAAGCGTTCATTCACTAATTCTTCATTCCCTCTTTCCCATTCCTCGAGCTCCTTCTCCATGCTAGGCGCTGCCCTTGCAACTGGGGATACAGCAGTGAATAAAGCCCCTGGCCCCATGAGAGAGACCAACAGTAAACAAATAAACAAGTCAATATATGTCAGGTGAAGCTGAGTGCCACAGAGAAGGTAAACTGCGGCGGGGGGGGGTGTTTCGTGACTGGAGGTGCCATGTTTTCACAGGCTTAGGGATGGATTAGGGACATTAGGAGAAAATCCTGAAGGAAACAAGAAGTGGGCCTTGCAGACATCTGGGAGGACTGGGCGTGGCCACAGGGATGGCAGGTGCCAGGTGGGAGGCCAGAGAGCGACTGGGAAGTTCTGGGAACAAGGAGGTGGTCAGAGCAGTGGACAGAGGGGTGGAGTTGTTGGAGGAGGGGAGAGCCAGGAGGTGTGGGTTAGGACATCCTCCCAGCCTTGTGGCCAATGCATTATAAGCACTTAACAGTTATTGAGAGGAGTTTAAAGTGATTTAGGATCATCTCATTTAACGTCCAAAAAAAAAAACACAAAAAACCACCCTACTAGGTAGATATAGTGATTTTTAACCATCTCCACATTCCACAGATGAGAAGAGTCTCAGCTCAGGGTCACTCGGTGGTGGAGGCAGGGGCCAGGAGCACCCCGCCCCCCAACCAGGTCCCTGCCAATACCTGCAGGAGAGGGGCCCCCGCAGGGCTCCCAGGGCTCAGAGTGGAGCTTTCTGGACCAGACACCCAGCTGGGGAGTCTGATGAGACCAGCTATGCAGCGCCCCTCTCCCCCCGCAAGGACCTAGAGCAGCCCCGGATGGCCCCTTGCTGGACACTGGCCCTGCCTTCTGCCCAGCGTGTGGACAGCAGAGGGGGCGGCCACGAGGAGCAACCGAGATGCCTCAGCAACCAGCTTGTTTTCTTTTCCATTACAGGCAGCGGGGCTGCCGCCGGCAGCCGCTCTGGCCCATTTGTTGCTATTGGCATCCCAAGGCCCCGAATTATGATGACTAATTCCCACCGTTTCAGGCAGCTCCAGGGCCCTCTGTGGCAGTGTGCTCCAAGGGGAGCCGGGGTGGAAATCCCACAGGCAGCACCATAACAGCCAACATCAATTCCAGCTCAGGCTCCTGACTCCCCGAGGGGCAGGGAGGCAGAAGGATTGGGGAGGAGGTGGTCCAGCCAACCAGAGGGCTTCTTGAACCGCAGCCAAATCTCAGGATAATCAGCCACTGGGAGACTAACAACCAGCTTGTTTTGTAAGGTAGTGAGTCCTCCATCACCAAGGGTATACAAGCAGACACCAGATGGCCACTTGTCCCAGGTTTATGGGCAGAGGACAACACTAGATGACTTTTCGTGCTTCTTTCAAGTCTGAGGCACTGATTCATTCTAGTCTTCAGGACAGAAAACAAGTTCATTCCCTTACTGTTTAACTTACAGCCCGACTGCGTCCTATGGTACAAAGTCAAATGCATACCAATATGCAGTTTAACACATCATTTTAAAGTCGGCCGTTCAGGCACTGTTTAAACAGAGAACTGCTGTAAAGGATTTGGCCTCTTTCCCAGCCGCCCTTCCCTGATGGAACAAGGTTCCTGGCCCCTACTCTGGCCTTCCAGTAGAGGACACAAGGGAGAGAGCGGTCGATAACTATTTGCCGAACAAATGCATGAGAGGGAGGGTTTCTGAGGCAGGTGTCAGGCTGCCAGCGTGACTGGGCCTCTGGGTAGGGGTCCTGAGTTTTCTCTTCCCATGCAGGGGCCATATCCCATAGACAGGAGAAACAGCAAACTGTGTCACCCATCTGGCCACAGCCAGAATGTTCCAGACTCCCCAGGTGAGGCTAAGGGATGCACAGGGTGAGGGAGAGAGGAGTGCAGGGCGAAGAGCCAGGAAGGGAGCAGGGATGCCCCCTGGCCCCCTCTTGTGTGGGGCTTTGACACGTACCCGCTAAGCCCCAGGCAAGAACGACACTCGGCCTTGTGGTAATTAGCAAGAGGCCCTGATCAATAAGTTATTTTTTGCTGTCAGTAATTAATAATTACAGCTTAGCCACACCATGTAATTAAACTTTCATCCCGCTCCCTCGCGTGCTGTTTGGCTTTTATTGTGATTAGCTCCCAGCACTAAACTTTCTCCCTTTGGAGACTTCAGGAGCCTCCAAAGCTGGGCTTCTCAACACTGCCTGTTCTACTCTGCTCACACTCCCTTCTGTCCCTCCCCTCAGGCACCATTCTCTTGAAAGAACCTTCTGGATCAGCTGGCTGGGCTGCTACTGCCCTCCTTCCAGCCCCTGGGCCTCCTTGGGATGTCCACCAGCAATTAATTTTCGTGGCACCTGAAAAATCTTTCGAGAAGCTGGCTAAACTGCAGACATCCAGGCTCACCCAGACATTTCCAGGCGGAGTACCTGGGAGTGGAGCCCAACACCCCGGGAGGGCCATGGCAGACAGAGCAATGTAGCCTCGGAAGAAGTAGGAAGTAAAGGAAGCGTCTTGGATGAGGAAAAGGCATGCAAGGCCTTTTTGGTGGGTGGCCAGGGCTCTTCCTCACGGTCCTCTGGCTTATGGTGTAAAAACAATCATCACCGTCATCGTAAAAACATTTACCCTTTATTAAGCACTTTCTAAGTGCCAGGCACTTGCTGAGGGCTCCCCCAAATACCGGGAATCACCCTTTTCTACAACATCACTGCACTTAGTTTAGGAAATGCGTGTGAATTTCGGGGGAAATGGTCCAACGGTGGCTTTCAGTATAAGCAGGTGATGTTGCCCGGGTCCGGGAGCTGAAAACACTCGCCAAAGCCCAGACAAAATCCAGCGGTGGCCAAGGTGAGGTCTGTGCCAGGGAGGAACGCCGCCTGTTCCCTCACTCTGTGTCCTTACTGGAGAACGGGGCTCATGGGCTCAGAAGGGACAAACAGTGCCAGGGGCTTCAACTACCCCCAAGGGTGAAGAGCGTGGCCTCAAACTCAGACGCTAAGGAGAAACTCCACCCTCTAACCCCAAAGCAGACAGGAAAGGACCCCCCGAGCCCCCTGTGGCCTGTCCCTGCCCCACCCCCCGGCCCCCTACATACAACCAGCACTGCCCCCATGTCCGGGCGAGACCAAGTTCCCACCATCCCCTGCATGGTTTGCCGCCAGGAGACAAACGGAGAGTACCCACGGCCGCTGGAAAACACTCTCAGAGCCAGAGAACACAAACTGAGCAGCAGGGGACCTGGGCAGCCTCACTCCGAAAGGCAGCAAACATGAGAACCAGAGAGGGAGGGAATCAATCAGAGACCTTCAGCGATGACGACAGGGTGAGCCCCTCCAGCAAGAGGACAGAGACAGGAGGTGGCCAGACCTTAACTTCAGCTGGACTGGTTGGTCTTGGCCTCAGGTGGATGGGACAATGTTGGCTGGGACATGGAAGAGGCTTGATGACCCAGAAAGAAGGACCTTCCCATGCCCCGGGGACTCCTTCTGGGCCTGGGCCTGCATGAGTAAGAACTAGTGAGCCACCTGCCCCCAGGGAAATCACACCAGAGTCCAAAGAGTAATTAAGTCAGATGCCTCCAGACACGGGCTGATAGCCCCAGAGCCCTCCTTGTCTCCTGGCTTTCAGCTAGTATCCCCACAGGCACCTCAGAGCAAATCTGTGAGGTGCCCCAGGGCAGGCTACACCCCGTGCCTATTCTGTCAGCCTCAAGGTCCTCTCAGGACCCTCAGAAGAAGGGCCCGCCCCTAGTAAACCCACTCCAGCTGCGGATGGTCCTGGTTCCAAGGGAGACAAGGGCCCAGAACTCACCTGGTCCCTGACTCTGCCGCCAGATCACCCAACGGCCTTGGGCAAGTCATTTAATGCCTCTGGACCTCAGTTTTCCTATCTGTTAAATGGTTGCTAGAGTAAGCCGACCTCTAAGGCTCACGCCTGCTGGAAGATTTTATGATGATCATAAAACTAATAATAACTTTTATTACCTTGCGTTTACAGGACCCCTTACAAAATTTCTAAGTGCTTTAACGTAAATTGCCTTGTAAAATCCCCCCCTCAACCCTGTGAGTGAGAGCTGGATTATTCTCATCCCTTTGATCTTGGCTCTCTGGACTGCCTGACGCTGGGCGCAGTGGGGTCCCTTCACCCCCGCTGCTCCGAGACCCGAGCTGGGGTGGGGCGGGTTCGAGATGCAGCCTCCGCATTCCGGAGCACCCCCTACTCCCCGTGGGTCCAGGCATGCTCCCGAGCCTGGAAGGGGGAGGCCAAGCCCCTCGAGTCCTGAAGCTCGGTCCAGGCTTCGTCTCCCTCCGCCCCAGCAGGCGCCGCTCGGACACCGCTCGCACCACTGTCTGGATCTGCGAACCCCAAAGGCAAGGAAGCGCCGGGGGCAGCCGCCCTTCCCCGCTGGGACCTGCCCGAGGACTGGGAGGGGGGGATGTCTAGGCATCCGCCCTCTGGAGGGGGGCAGCGCGGATCACGCCTCCTCATCCCTCCTAACGCTCCCACCCCCCAAAGCAGCCCTTCTCCACCGCGAGGCTGCTCCAGGCAGCTACAGGTCAGAGACAGGAGCGGCCGGTGGGGAGGGGGCGCAAAGGCAGGATGCTGCGTGCGTCTGGGGGCGGGAGGGGCGACGCCTCAGACCCTCCCTGCGCACCACCCGCGCCGGGTCCGGGGTTGTACGCGCGACCTGGGCTCGAGGCCCCTCTCCGCCGAGCACCCCCAGCCCCGGCGGCGGCCAGGCGCGGGCTCCCGTACGTGGCCAGGCCCGGCAACTGCCCTCCCGGGGCGACCAACCCGGCTCCCCGCGCCCGACTCGGGCTCCTGCCCGCCGCCCTCCCGCCCCACTCCCTCGGCCCGGGGCGGCCAGCGCCTGCCCGGTAGGGCCTGGCCCTTCCCGCGGACCCCGGGCGGGGACCCGGAGCCCGGCCTGAGGAGCTCGGGCAGGCGGGCACCGAACGGCGGGTGGGGGTCGCTACCCCTCACCTCACCCCGGACGACGCCTCCCAACACGGACCCCCGCCTTCCCTCCTCAGAAAGCCACAAGTCTCAGAAAGACGACCCCACCCCCCGAAAGAGAGCCCCCCAAACTCGAGGAGAGGGTCTTGAAACTCCCTGGAGAGGACTCTGCCCAGGCTAAGCCCGGTGTCCAGGAGGCCACCGTGAGGCCAGCGAGCACCCCCTCCTCCAGCCCCCTCCCCAACCCCACGTGAGGGTGGCCCTCCGTACCTTGGGCTCCGGTCGCACGGATCCGGTGCAGGGCCAGCAGAGTCCACATCAGCAGCCCCCACATGGTGACCAGCCTTGGGGGGGGTGTCCTCCGCACTGTTTTATAATCCGGAGGGGTGGTCCTGGGACCCCGCGGCTTCGTCCCGGGAGACTGTCCACGCGGCTCCGGCCCGGGCCGGTATATGCCCGGGAGGGGCAACGCTAGCGACCCCAACCCTTCCTTCTCGTCAGCTGTCCAAGTCCGATCCCGGCGGCGCGCCCGGAAGGCGAGGGGCGAGCAAAGAGAAAGAGGAAAAGCCCGCTCTCGGATTCGGGGCTCCTCCCTCCCCTAGCACCCCAACTCCGACTTCTCCCTGGCGGGGCGGCCTCCGCGATCCCGCCGGGTCGCGGGCCGGGCTCTGGAATAAACCGGCAACTTCAGGAAACTTCCTCCCGTGGCCACGTTGCCCGCCCCCCGCCCCCTCCCCGCCCCCTGGTTGGGTTCTCCGGGCGGACGCAGTCACCGCCGTTCCAGGCGTCGGGCCCCCGGCGCCGGGCGGGAAGCGAGCGCGGCGGCAGACTCGGGCGCGGGGCTTCTTTCAGGGGCGCGGGCTTCGGGGGGCGCGGTTAGCATAGCGGGCCGAATCTCCCTGGAGCTGAAGTTTTCTTCTCTCTAACTTTGCAGGCGGCATCTAGCGGGGCCGAGCCGCCCCTCTCGGCTCCACCGCCCTGGCGCCCAATCCGGGGCCGCTCGGTCCCTCCCGGCGGCGCCGGGCCCGGGCGCGCCCTCGGCTCCGCGCCCAGCGGGCTAGCAAACTTTGCGGGTCCCGCGGCCCGGCGCGCAGCCTCGCGCGCCCATGTCCGCGCCGGCTGCGGGGCGGCGGGGACGGCTGCTGGGCTCGGCGGCCCCGGGCTGTCGCCGGCGCCCGGGCACGGAGCCTCCTGCCGGCCGAGGATGGAGCCCGGCGGCGCTGCCCTCCGCCGCGCCCTGGCCGGAGCTCTCGGCGAGACGCACGGAG
>NC_058417.1:52656450-52671872 GCF_002201575.2 Neomonachus schauinslandi
CTCTGGCAGGCCTCGTCCGATTCCCAGTCTCTCCCACAGCCCGGACCCCCACCACCGTTCCTGTGGCACGGGTGGAGGGTGTGTTGGGGAGAGGGGGTCGGTCAACTGGTTGATTCCCGTTTCCCCTCCCAGGTCAGGCTTTCAAGAGTCTGGAAACGCTCAGGGCCGAGAGCAAGACAAAAGAGAGGCCTGGGACTCACAGATGGCTGAGAAAGTGAAGTTGGTGCCAAGGCGTATGCATTCTTTGTTCCTTCTTCTTCTTCTTTTTCTTTTGAGCTCTGTTTGCTAAGGGTAGAAGAACGGAAAATTGGTGAGGGAGCTCCAGAGAAGAGGGGTGGGAGGTTTCCTCCCTTGTGGCCCGGAGGAGTGAGCAGGACCAGCACCCACCATGGAAGAAGCGGTTAGTGTTTGCAGGACCTGGTTAAAGTTTCCTGGGCACTGGACAGCTTTGCCTCCGTGGACTCCTTTCTCCATTAAAAAAAAATAATTCTATATATATGTAAAAATAATATTTTAAAACTGTGTTGGCATAAAGACAAACATTAATATTACATATTAAAACATTTTTTTCAACCTAAAAGTTCATTGTATTCTGATTTTAAAAGAAATTACAACATTTTCATGGGCCCCGAAGAAAAGATGGTGCTCCTTGGCTTGGAGCCTGCCGAGCCACATGGACAACCTTGTCCTGCCTGCGTTGTTGGGTTTCTGCTGGGGAGCTAAGAGCCCTTGAGACCCTCCAGGTTTTCCCAGGCCACTTTTGTCCTCTCTCCCTAGTGCTCTCGCCTCTCCTGGTGCCTCACTGGATGCCTCTCCTTTCTTAGGGCCCGCACCACCCCAGAGGGCAGCCCCTTATTGATTGCTGAGGTGTGGACACAGTCCCCCCCCAAACATTTCATTACTTTTATATTCTCATTTCACCTGCGTTGGGAAAAGAACTGTGGGCATTTTCTGAAAATGGCTGAGAAGCTAGCCTGCCTTCCTTACAGCCCTTCCAAGTGCCTGATTCAAACATTTCACTACTTTTTCTCCTGGCGACTCGTGCTGCATCCCAGGCCGAAGCCCTTCTGGCTAGCTGATCTGTAGATGGGAGGGCTTCCAGGACAGGCGGCCTAAGGATGGCCAGCCTTCCCTTCCCTTGGTGGCCACGCCACTGCCGGCTTATTGGGGATGCCCAGCTGTGTCCTCACAGGCCACCTGCATGCTCTTACCTCCCCCACCTGGAGCTCAGGCCCTTCGCAGACCATGGAGCGAAGCCCGTGAGCAGGTTGGTGAGCAGGGTGCTGTTACACTCCTCTCTCACAGAGGGGGCCTGAGAGCTGGATTTGCTGGAAACTCCTCCTCAGTCAGCCAGGAGACAGCAGGAAGGCTGTATCTCAGTTCTCCGAGGGTGGGAGCCCACATCAGCGCAACGGTCTAAAACCTTGGTGGATTCCACCCTCTTGGTGCCCAGTCTTCCGGGGGAGCTTCTGGGGCTCTGGATGGCATTTGCTCTGTGAGAAGAGACACATGGTTGCACAACCATGTGTAGCCCTGTGTACCTTCTTCTGGGAGTTGAATCCCCAAAGGCCAGGGCAGGGCACCAACTGGGGGCGGAGGTCAGGGAGGTTTCCTCCGGGGTTGGAAGTCTCCAGGCATGTCTGCACGGTAGAGAGCAGAGAGCACGGTACCCTACCTGCAGCTCGTCTAGCAATCTCTATCTCCAGCCATCTGGGATGGAGAAGAGGATCCTGTCTGGCCTCAGCCTGGACGCACACCCCCAGGAAGAGAACCATCTGATTTTGCTTCTTGCCCGAGTTTTACCGGCCCAGGAGGAGGCTGAGGAGGGAGCCTGGCCCTTTGAGAGGGGCTCGTTACTGGGAAAGTCACTTGCAGACACCATGACCTCATTCTTGCCACCAGCAGAGTAATGAGAGGTTGCAGACCGTGCAGTTATAGTGGGTGCCCCATCAGGAGGGGGCTGCGCGGCTTTCCCAGGCTCCCCTCTGCCTCGTCCTTGCAGTCCTGCCTCTTGCAATTTGATTCTGTGTGTTCAGCTCTCCTGGAGAACTCGGGACAGGATCTGGGGCTTGTCCCTCATGTGTATCCCACCTCCCTCCACCCCCAGAGCCAGCACTTGGTAGAAGGCGCTTTATTTTCAAAAGGCTCTCTCCCCCATACATTTCACTCTGTAAACGGTTGGGGGGGCGGGGCACAGCAGCAGAGAGTAACATGATTCACTTCAAAACAGGGAAAGACCTGCGTCACTCTGCTTCACACTTTTCCCATCCCCCTTCCGGTCGGTGACGGGTGTTTAAAACGTTACCTTCCTTTTAAGAAAACCTTCATTGGACCCCAAGTGGGACCACTTTCTTAGCCTCTCATTCTGCACGTAGAGTCAAGGAGAGAGCATTGCTGCAGAACTTGGCCAGGGAGCTCTGGGTGGGAGGCGCATCCCACCATGCACCAACAAAGGGTAGAGACAGAGCCCAGGAAGGTCAGATGGAGCTGTTCGACATCACAGAAGCCCAAGATCTGCCTCACCTCACTACCCCTCGGCATCAAACCCATCCTCTGCCCCCTCTCACACACACCAACCGAAGGGCAGGCAGGGCAGAGTCAACTTCTTAATATGATTATTGTATATATTTTTTTCTATTTTCCATCTCAAATGTAACAGCAATGAGAACAAAGTATTCAATCGCAGGGTCAGGCACATCCTCTCCCCCCGGGGACCAGGCAGGCCCCAGTGACACCGGACAGGGACAGGGAGAGGCACTGTGTCTGCTCCTTACCCACACCTCCTCCCTACTCTCTCACCCCCTGATCCCCACTTCCCAAGTTGCACTGGGTGCCACCCTCAGCCAAGAAGCCCACCCCTATGGTTATTTTGCAGAAAAGAGTGAGCACCAGGAAGAGGGGAAAAGCACTGGACCCAACTCAGCCTAGAAGGAAAATGACTGAGTGGCCAGAGGAGAGTCAGGGTGGACATGGCCTTTAAACGATGGGGTTTCAGGGCCTGAGTGTGTCCCACACCCGTGCCTCCCTCCTAACCCCACCCTTTCCAGAACCCATTCCAGGCTGCTCTCAGGGCTGTCAAGCACAAGGGCTGGGCAAGAGTTCCCCCCCACCATCCCCTAGCAGGGACTCACGAGAACCATCCCTGCTCTACCTGAAGGGAACTCAGACAACTAATTGCCTTGAAACACATCTTCCAGTAAATAATTAATGGCATTCTTTTTTCTTCATTTTGTTCTGTTTTGAAGATGGAGAAGGGGAAGGAGTCGAACGGTTAGAAGTGGTTCATTAATCTCCATTGGAGAAGAGAGAGGCCCTGGGTCCCCGTCTGAGTCAGCTCAGGCCGCCCTAACAGAACGCCACACACTGCGGGCTCACACAACGGAAATTTATTTCTCACAGTTCCAGAGGCTGGGAAGTCCAAGATCAAGGTGCTGGCCGATTTAGTTCTTAGGGAAGGCTCTCTTTCTGGCTGGTAGATGGCTGCTTTCTTGCTGTGTCCACACATGACAGAGAGAGAGACCAGAACTCTCTCTTCTCTTCTTTTTTTACTTTTTTAAAAAAGATTTTATTTATTTATTTGAGAGAGAGAAAGATAGTGAGAGAGAGCATGAACGGGGTGGGGGGAGAGGAAGAAGCAGGCTCCCCACTGAGCAGGGAGTCCAACGTGGTGGGGCTTGATCCCAGGACCCTGGAATCATGATCTGAGTTGAAGGCAGACGCTTAACCGAGCCACCCAGGTGCCCCTCTCTCTTCTCTTCTTATGAGGACCCTAGTCCCATCCTAAAGGCCCCACCCTCATGACCTCATCTAAACCCAATTACCTCTCAATGACCCGATCTCCAAATGTCACACTGGGGGAGAGGCAGGGATTCAACATGTGATTTTGGATCCCCATCCTCAATTCCCTGTTATAATTTGCTTTTACTCCCGTGGGAGGAAGAGCCTAAGAGGACAAGGCACGTCCTGGGCTGGGCTGGGGGGCAGCCTGCATCTTCAGCTCCTATGTGCTAAGGTCAGAGCCCCCACGCACACAGCTCCTGACCTCTAAGACCTGGGATCTGTGGTTCCATCTGCCACGTTCCTTCCTGCTTGTGCCCACCAATTCTCCAGGAAAGGAGGAAAGGAGACATGAAGAGATGGAGCAGAAACCCACCAATACTGGTGTAGAAATGTGCAGCGACTTGCTGGTCGGCAGCCAGATGCAAGCAGGAGAGAATAGAGGTTAACAGACCACAGGAGACAGCATTTTTAAACAATAAAGCTGCTAAATGTAGGCTAGGCTGGGGAAGAAAGTGAACGCACAAGGAAACATAGACATCTTCTATATCTAGGCCAGTTTCAGCCACCCTGAGGCCCTGACTGGGCATGTGAGGGGTGCAGCCAAATCTGGTCCAGCAGCATGGTGCTAATGCCAGCCAGGAGGGGGCGCTGTAAACACACATCGCCGGAAGGTCCAGGAAGGAGGAAGTTGGAAGGGGCAGAATGTGTACTTTGTGGTAGTTTCAGAAATGAAACCAGCACACATTTTACTCACGAATGTCTTTAATGCGTCTACAATAAAAGCACCATGGAGAAGCCTGCTCCTGGGTGGCCGGGACATTGATCTTTAAATTGGACAAAGATTTAGAATCATTTAGGGCCATTCAAAATCACAGAGCAAGGAACTCTAACTTGAGCAGGGTTTACTTCATCTGCTCAGTACAAGAGGAAACTGGATCTGCCTTTCAGAGTCATCAAAGGCAAGATCTCACAACTAAAGGGGTGCATACCTTTGACCGGGTGCCATCCAAGGCAGCCACACTCACCTGGTTGTTCCAAAGCCATGCCCCACCCAGGACAGGCCTCTCTCTTTCTCCCTTCCTACAGTTTTCTCTTGAGCACTTTGCCCCCCATCTGATATACTACTGATTTTACTGGTTAGTTGATTTATTACCCATCTTTCCTCATTTGAATGTAAGCACCTTGAAGGCAGGGATGTTTGCCTGTTTTGCTCTGTGAGTATAAAATAATCAAAATCAGATCAAGCGATGATCTATGTTCCATGAAATCAAAACAACAGGAAAATGTCTATGAAGTGTGAACAGCCTTTCGATTTCATTACTGTGTCTTTACTTCCCTTGACCTTGCAAATGAAGCTATTTACACCTCAAATGTGTATTTTCTGATATTTATATTTACAGCAAACATTCACTACTTCCTGAAGATTAACCCAGTCCCTGACTAATATCTGTAACAAACGCATGCATTCATTTAACTTTTAAGAAGTAAGGTTTTGCAGAACTAAGTTGAAAGGTAGCGTGAGTTTTAGGCATGCGGGTACTTCTCATGAACCATGCAATTCATATTCTAAGGTGTTCTGTGGTGGAGTTAGACCTGCTTCCTTGGTTTCTGAAAGGGACTCTTAACTTTATAAAAAAATTTTTACGCTACAGACTTCTTAAAAGCCACCGCATATAAAATGTGAGTCAAGGGGTGCCTGGATGGCACAGTTGGTTGGGCAGCCAACTCTTGATTTCAGCTCGGGTCATGATCTCAGGGTTGTGGGATCGAGCTCCACATCGGGCTCCATGCTCAGCACAGAGTCTGCTTGTCCCTCTTCCTCTGCCCCTCCCCCCACTCACACTCTCTCTGGAATAAATAAATAAATCTTTAAAAAATAAAAGAAAATAAAATGTGATTCAATTTATATTCTAAGACCAAAATCTACCCATGCTTGGGTTAAGATGGAGGAGGCATTTTTTTTAGAAGGGAAAAATGCAAGCGTGGATGAGAACTGATGTGTGGCATCAGAGAGATTTTAAATATTAGCTATCTGGCTCTTTCCAGAAAAAGTGTGCTAACTCTTGCTCTCAAAGAAAACGAAGGCAAGGGGTCCCACACACATCTTAGGCTCTCGGATTCTGACAGCGTGCACCCCGTTCGGATCTGCTCATACTATTATCTTGCAGGTACAAGTACCAGCCTGCCCGTCCATACTTACCTGAAGCCATCTGAGGGCAGCAGTTCAAGGATGGGAGATGATCCTAGCTTCCTGTCACCTGACTTTTATCTGGCTAGAAATCACACCCAGCAGGAATTTATGCAATATAAGAAGTGGGCCAGGGAACAGAAATACCACTTTCTTTGCCCTAGGGCCCTGCAGACTCCAGGTCTATGCTCTCTGCCCTAACAGACCTCTCTGGATTTGCTCTTTCCTCTGCTTTCATTCACACCCTCTCCTCCCCATGCCTGTCTTTGCCGGCTTGTGCTCATGGCCTCATCAGGTGTCTCCCCCTCCCCCGCTAGACCCCAACATATAAAAGGTCTTGGCGGAGGTCGGCCCTGATTGGGTCTGCCCGTGGCCAGTGAAGCCCTGCTGGGGGCCATTCCCATCAACACAACCAGGAAATTCAGTTGGGAACATGGAGGTGGATCCCTTTCCCTTTCCTTTTATCTCTGTCATGTATGCTATTCAGGGCTAAATCTCCACGATTCTTATAAACTTAAAAAGTTTAAGGGTTCCCTGGAACCCCCTGTTTCCCTTGCCCTGATTGACCTTAACTGCCTCCTCCAAGGCTATGCTGTCCTTGCTGTCTTGTTCCCACCTCATCCCCTGCAAATCGATCTTTCTACAACCTGGTTATTTACTGCATTCTGTGGAACTCCATTCCCTTCTGGGCATGCATTTCCTTTACCCTAAAGCAATTTCTTTGCCACTTGAGTTTGCTTCTGTATCTTTTTTTTATTTTATTGTTTTATTTTATTTTTTTAAAGATTTTATTTATTTATTTGACAGAGAGAGACACAGTGAGAGCAGGAACACAAGCAGGGTAAGTGGGAGAGGGAGAAGCAGGCTCCCCGCCGAGCAGGGAGCCCGATATGGGGATCGATCCCAGGACCCTGAGGTCATGACCTCAGCCGAAGGCAGACGTTTAACGACTGAGCCACCCAGGCGCCCCTGCTTCTGTATCTTAACGGAACTCCGAATTTCCCCTAAAGATGATTCCAAAGACCAGGCTCACCTCTCCTTCCCACTCCTGCTTCTCTGTGCCGGAGGGGGGCAGGCCTCTTCAATGCTGAGCACCCACCATCCTGCCTCGACTTCTAGTTCAACACCTCCAGTCTCTGCCATCGGCCTCTCCTTACCTCATTTTTTTTCTTTTTTGTTCAACTCTCGACTTCCTCTGGATAAAGTCAGAAAATCAGATCTGTATCCCTGGACTTCATTACTTTTACTGAATTTCACATTGCCATTCTGCCAGTAGGCTGATGGAAAGATGATATGAGAAAGAGAATCCATAAGGTTCTTGCTGAGTAAGTTGTGCTTTCCATCAGAGTAGCAGCTCATTGGAGTGATAGTTTGGCTGGGTATACAAAATTCTAGGTTCAAAGTAGCCTTCCCTGAGAACACTGTAGGTATTTGAGCCTTTGCATTTCTCATGAAATGTATGATACCAGTTTTATTCTCATGGCTCTGCAGACAACCTGTTAGTTATCTCCAGCGAGAACTTCTTTTGGCCCTGGTTCTGAAATTTTACTGGGATGTTTCGCTGTGTTGGTCTTTTTTCATTAGGGAGCCCATTCTTTCTGGAGATGTTCATTCTCCTCAAGGAACTTTCCTTTGATTAGAGTTTTTGATCATTGCTTTTTCTCCACACTCTCTGTTCCCACATCCTAAGACTCTTAGGGGTTGAATATTGTACCTGAAGATGGGCAGCATGGGCATCAGCTGGGTACTTGCCGGCAATGTAGATTCCCAGGCTTCACCCCAGACCTACTGAATCAGAATTTGTATTTTGACAAGATCCCTGGGCAGCATGTATGCACAGTACATTGGGAGACATGCTGCTTTAATACACTCTCGCTTCATATTTGATTTAAATGATTAGAGATACACTTCTGAAGAAATGTCACTTACCACATTGGTCCCCAGAGCCATCCTCTCATCTTTCCAAGCTTAGAAATCAGGTGTCCCTCCTGTCTGAGATGAGAAACTTTCTAAGTCCCAAGGGATTCTCCTCCTTTGTGAACTTGTGCCTCTCGGGTGTGTTCAGTCTTTTGCTTTGCACTAACATTTTTCATAACACCTTTAAATAGAAGCAGGTATTCCCAACTTGAAAAAGCTTCACTTGACCCTTTTGCCTCTTCCAGCTACCATCTCATTTCTCAATTGGCTTTTCCTGCCAAATTTCTTGAATTCATGAAAAACAGGTTCTACTTCTGTTTCTTTATATACCTCTTTTCCTTAACCCCTTGAAATCTGTCTGGCTTTTGTCTCACTGCTCTTAAAAAGTTTTATGAAAGGTCTTCTCTGGGCCTTTCAGTGTCACTGGCTGTGACTGACCATTGTGGCCTTTCTGGATTGTGCTATTCCCTCGACTTTCATGACACCGTGGTGTTGCCTTATCCCATGGAAGAAGGGGTGGGAATACCCTCCCCCTATCTTCCCTAAATTTTCAGTTCAAATCTGATCACTTCTGTGAGTCTTTCCTGACTATTCTGTTCCGTGCTGATCTACTGAATTCATCCAGTTCCTGACCAAGACCCTCCTTTCGGTGCACACTGAAATCCAAGACAAAGTTTAAGATAATAGAATTATTGCAACATGTGCCTCATCTCACCGACCAGATTAAAAGCTACTCTAGGCAAGGATAAAGTCTAGTGCCATTGTGAACAATTGCTTTGGTTGCTTCCATTGCCCAAGGGCGGCTGGACAAGGGGCTGCAGCACCCCAAAAAGGAACACCTTTTCTTCATTTCACAAGGATACTGTCCACCCTCAAAATCATGTGCCTGGAGGCTACATTTGCCAGAGGAGACACTTTCTTCTAATTCACTCAAAGGCATTGCTTGGGCTTGCAGCTCCCCTGGCAGTCTTATACATCTCCTATGTTCTCTGTAATACTTATGCCAGTTTGGGGGCATCTTAGCTGTATGATTCCCTTAATGCTTGAAAAACTCACCATTCTCCTTTCATACTCATGACATGAAAATATTTCAGAGATGACTGCTCAGGGCCAGGGTGTGGAGACATCCCGGGGGTTTGAGAGGACAAAACTCACTCCTCCAATGAGAGTGAAGCCCCTCCCTGTTCACAGACAATCCGCAGCCCTTCTGGAAAGCTGTACAGCTTCTTTGCTCCCCTGGTCTAAAACCTCAGCCTGCACACCACTTATACCAGGCCTCCTACTCCCAGGATGTGCTGCAAGCCTGCATGGGTGTAAAGGAGAAAGAGGAAGAGGGGCAAGGGGTGGCAGGCCCCAACCACTGTTTACCCAGGGTCCTGTCCTGATCTCAGCAACTGGGACTTCCACTCTCCCTCATGCTCCAGATGGAGCCTAAGGGCAATCCTTGGCATGTCCCTGTCTCGTTCTCCACATTCCATCCATCACCAAGTCCATTCATCTACCTCCCAAATAGACCTGACATCTACATTTTTCTCCATTCTTTCCTCTGCCACTGCCCTGGTCCAGCCTCCAAGTCCTGCCTGGACTTCTGCCATGGCCCCCTAAGTCCCTGCCTCCACTGCCAGTCCCCAGGTCCACCCTGCACAGGGAAACCAGGATGCTTTATTAAAAGTAAATCGTATAATGATTCTCCTGTTTAAAATTCTTCAAATATTTGATGCTATTCAGAAATTACTATTTGTTTTTCAGGTGTGATATTGTATTTTGAGAATTTTTTCCCCAAAAGAGAGTGCTTCTCTTTCAAAGGTATATCCTGCACTATTTCTATGTGAAGTGATGTGATGTGTTGCATTCTCACCCAGATAATACCAGGTGGACCAGGAAAGTGAGCTTGGTCACGATGAAGCTGGGTACACAGGGGTTCACCGTACTATTCTGCCTCTGTACACCTTTAAAAAACTTTATAGTGAAAAAGTTAAAAAAACAAGTTGCAGGGATACTTTATTACTCAACAGATTACAAAATAAACTAATGGAGTAGAGCTATTCCATTACTCATAAAATTAAAAACAAAAAACCAAAAAAACAAAAACAAACATCCTCACCACAGCTTGCAAGTTCCAACCTGAACCTGCCTTGCCAACGCTTCTGGCCTCCTGTCCTGCCATCCACTTACCCCTCCTTGAGTCTTCACCATGCAACACTCCCTCCCCCACTCCCTACCCCAGGGGCTCCTTTCATTCGCCCCACCCCCAGGACCTCATGCTCTGACTTCCCTGGGGGCTTTTCCCGTGTCATTCCCGAGGCCCAGAAGTCAGTGTGCTCCCCCTAGTGCCCGCTGGCCACTTCCTGCTAACCCTCAGGCCTCAATTTAAAACCAGTGTTCCAGAAATGCTCTTTCCAGTGCTCCAATTTAATTTTAACCTCCCTAATTTACTTTATCACTGCACCCTGTAATCTTGCATCTTTGCCCTCACCACAATTTTGGTCTGTCTTCCCCCTGAGGCCATACGTTCCATGAGGGCCAAGTTCATGGCTATTTTGTCCACTTGCGTGTATACCAACGCCCAGCACGCTGTTGTGAAATGAAACGAGGTGGCCACCACACCCTTGGTCCCTTTCTGAAGAAATTTGCCCTTGGCACTTAAAACAATAATTAAAATGAAAAATAAAGTGCCAAAGATGCAAGAACCATGTATCTGCTATGCCAGATACACACATGTGAGGGTTTTTTTTTTTCATATTATTTGTAATGATCATATCTCTTTCATTAAGGAATACAAATTTAGAGGAAAGAGAAAAGTCTCCTGTGTTTCCCTCCCCAGGCGCCTCCCTTTCCTTCCCCATAAGTAACTACTACGATGAGTTTGGTATGTATCCAGTGCGTATTTTTAATATTTTTATTACAAATGTGTGCATCCATAAACAATACATGGTATTGTTTTATGTTTTTAAAAATGTATGTAAATGCCATAATATGCTACATAATGTTGTACAACTTATGTTTTCCATTCAACATTATCATATATATGTGGGTCTGCATACATATTATATATTAGTTCATCCATTGTAACTGTTACAAAGCAATGCACTGTATGAATACATCACAATTGATTTATTCATTCCCTTAATGAGGTGCATCTGGCTTATCTCCAATTTTATCTCTGACAAAATGCTGGAAAGGGTGTACTTGAACTTGTGTCTCCCTATGCACGTGCCCCTTGTCCCCATTAGACTGGCTAAAATGAATGAGAGAGAACTGGCCAGGTTGGAAGGAGATGGGAATTCTCATGTACTGCTGCTGGTGGGAGTAGAAATTGGTATCGTTTCAGAGCAATTTGGCAATATCTACTTAGGATGAAAACACTCAACCCTGTGGCCCGACACTTCTGCCTCACTAATAAATCCTTACCGCCAAAAGTAAACTGTGAATTTCTTTTCTACTCAACAGAAAGCATAAAATATACAATATTCCTTTATGGCTTAATGTTTGCCATGCATGTTCACATATTTTAACTGACATGACATTCACCATTGTGGGAAAGTGGTATTAGCCCCATATTATCAATGAGAGCGCTGAGGACAAACTCAAGGACACACAGCCGTAGCCTGGTATGAGGATCAAATCCCACTTGTGTCGTTTTTTTGCCCAGTTTTGCCTAGGGCGGTTTCTATTGCCCCACTCTGTCTCACTGTTTTTGTGCTATGAAGACAATTAACAAGCGCTGGGCACCTTGTAGTGGATGCTGTTGGTGCCCCAACCAGATGCCCTTCACCAAGCCTTGTATTCATGCCTCAAGAGCTGTAAGCGTTGGCTGCTAACAGTTCACAGCTGTCCCTTCTTCAGAGAATTGCCCACAGCCATCTGGAGCAGCCTTACTTGGAGATGCCTGGAGATTTTCTTCAATCTCTCTGGGATGGGGGTGGGGTGGTTACTTGGTCAATGGCTAGCAACACAGGTGTACCAAGCTGGGCCTCATTGCCTTGGGGGCGGGTGGGAGGGGCAACTCCACGGTACTATTTTTGCTCAGAGCTTCCTGCGGAATCGGGCTGGGGTAGAATTTCAGCAGAACTCCTATCTGGGCTTGGCTTCTTCCTCCGCCTTATTTTGCTTTTCTCACTTCCTTCCTCCTGAGAGCCTTCGAGAAATCATTTGCACAAGAATCCTGTCTCAGGCGCTGCTTCCAGGGCAGTGTTTCTCAGCCTTAAAGCACAGACTGCTGGGCCCCACACCCAGAGTTTCTGTTTCAGTTGATCTGGGGTGGGGCCCAAGAATTTGCATTTCTGATGGATTCCCAGCCAGGTGATGCTGATGCTGCTGGTCCAGGGACTGTACTTTGAGAACCACCAGTCTAGGGGAACTGACCTAAAGCAGTTGGTGCCAGGAGAAGCAGACTTTAAGGATGGGATCTGGAGTTGGATGACCTGCTGGTAACGAGGACCCTAACATTGGCGGTGATGATAGGGGGGATTATTATTATTTTTTTTAAGATTTTATTTATTTGCCAGAGGGAGAGAGTAAGCGCAAGCAGGGGTAGTGGCAGGCAGAGGGAGAAGTAGACTCCCTGCTGAGCAAGGAGCCCAATGTGGGGACCCTGGGATCCCAGAACCCTGGGATCATGACCTGAGCCAAAGACAGATGCTTAACCTACTGAGCCACCCAGGCGTCCTGATAGGGGATATTAATAGTTCCTAGCATGTGGTATAATTTCTGTGACAGCTTACAGATGGAAGGGGATGCACTAGCTTTTGCAATATTTCTGACATTTGATCAGTATAGCAGAGAGTAATTATAAGGATTGTGCAATGAGAGGCTGTTTCTGACAGCTATCGTTGCATCAAAGAAAGAAAATCATTAATCAAGTCAATTAGTCACCAATTCAGAGCAATGTATGAAAATCGTAGGACCTCTTTGTCAGTGAGGTCCTTATCTCCTGCAGCTGAAGGACTGGCCGCGCTGAAATCCAGGCTCCGTGTCTACTATTAAGAGGTGCAGAACTTCAGAAAAGTTTGAATTCTCAGCCTCAGCAAGTCTCCTACGCCAGAGTCAGGGCCCTGAACAGAACAGGGTAGGGTCTGAGAATCTAGGAATGCGATACCCATGTAGCTATAATTGGGAATCCTGGAGAAGTCTCCTGAACCCCTAGGCACCTGCAGAAGTGGCCCAGTCCCCCTTGTTAGAAGATGGTCCATTAGCTCAGGCAACTGTACACCAGGAAAAGAGTATCCAGGTCTTCCAAGGGTTGGAAATAAGTTGACAGTGATATCCAGGGACCCAAAGTATTGCCATTGTTCCCGTTAGAGGCATATGTGGGAGAAAGCAATAAATTTCGGAATTCTGGCCCAGGATCATCTCACGGTGACTCCACCAGGTTCATGGACCCAACTGGTGGTCATCGTCTTGGTTCATGAACATGTAACCAGAATTAACATACTTAGAAGCTGGCATGGTCCTCACCTTATTCCTCGGCCTACGGAATTCATGCTATTGTGGTAGGAAACAGCTAGTCTGGTGGAAAAGGCCAAGTGGAAGTCCTTGAAACTGACCATCCCACCCCCACCCAACCAAGGTCATAAATCAAAAACTATATTGCAGACTGAGAATGGCAGAGATCAGTGCCTCAGAGACCTACAGGATGCGGGGTGGCAGTCCTCATCATATTCGTGTCGTCTGACCCTGTCAAACCTGATGGGCCATGGCAGATGCCAGGGCACTTCTACAAACTTAAGCAGTCTCCAACCGTGGCTGCTGTGCTTAATGCAATATCTTTAATAGAACAAATGACCCAGCTTCTGGTATATGCTACACTGATCTGGCAACTGCATTCTTTTCAATACTCCTCAAGAAAGAGGATTTGAAACATTTCACATACATCTGGGACAGACAACAGTCAACATTCACAGTCTTGGCTCAGGGCTACGTGAGGTCTTCTGCTCTGTCTCAAGGGGATCTGGATGTCTGGACATCCTACAGACATTACACTGGTCACTATGTGGGTGGTAGCATGCTCATCGGACCTCATAAGCAGGAAAGGCAAGTGCTCAGGACACCTTGGAGGAACATATGTTCTCCAGGGGGTTGGAAATAACCCAGTAAAAATTTACGAGTCTGTGACATCAATGACGTTTTTAGGAGTCTAGTGATCTGCACATGCTAGGAAATTCCCTCCAAAGTAAAGAAAAAATAATGCTGCATTTGGGACCTCCTTCTGCACACAGCACCACCCCAAAGCTGAGATGTGATGGAGCAGTGGGATGACCTCTGAAAAGGGCAGCTGAGGTCCAAGTGCAGATTTGAGATGACAGCCAGGGAGGATGGGGAAGGATACGGCATGCACCTCAAGCCATCGATCGTCACATAGAGCCACCTTTCCGGTAGACGGAATGCATGGGCTCAGAAACCATGGGGTGGACGTAGGAGTTGCTGTAGTCACTGTTCCTCCCAGGCACTCACTTGGGTAGTAATTCCTTTCCCATCGTTTGCCTCCCTCAGCCTGTGAGTCGAGAGTACAGCTCCCGGAGGGAGGATGATTCCAGCGGGGGACACAGGAAAGTCTCGTGATTTAAAGCTATGGCTGTTGCCCCTTCCCTTGAGGATCTTCCTCCCACTAGTTCAGCAAGGTAAGTAGTTTTCCTCCTGATCATCATGAGGAGAGCTGTTCTGTAACGGGAGCAGGGAGGAATATATTGACACTTCGGTGACCAACCTGGGCAGCTCTCGGCACTCTCGTGGATATTTTTAATTGAAAGTGGGCAAATACAACCATGGCCTAATACCCATGGCATCCAAGGGCTCCAAGTTCCCAGGCAAGCCACCTAAATGGGGAGGCAGTGGTGAGTAATCTAGAGTGGGCGCCAGAGGAGGGAGATGGTGAGCATTACTTATGGCTTCAGGACTAATTGCAAGGAAAGTATGTGTCCTACCAACCTTCCTCTTGTAAGTTTCCCCAGAAATTGTGGCCACTGCCAGTGTCCTGCCCTGAATCCTTTTACCAGGAAGATGCACTAATTCCCCAGTTGTATTGATGGCTACAGGTCATGGCTATGTCCTTGTCCAGAAAACTGACCTTGAGATGGACCTTGAGACCATGGCCAGGAGGAATTGCCTTGTCTGGAGACACTGGGGGTGGGTGGAGTAGGTCATGTACACTCTCCACTCAGAGGAAGCCTGCAACTGATGACTCTAATATTGGGGCACAAAACCTGACTCCCCTATGCGGAGAAAGGGGAACCCTCCTACACTATCAGTGGGAATGCAAGCTGGTGCAACCACTCTGGAAACCAGTATGGAGGTTCCTCAAAAAGTTGAAAATAGAGCTACCATACGATCCAGCAATTGCACTACTGGGTATTTACCCCAAAGATACAAATGTAGGGATCTGAAGGTGTATGTGCACCCCGATGTTTATAGCAGCAATGTCCACAATAGCCAAACTGTGGAAAGAGCCAAGATGTCCATCGACAGTTGAATGGATAAAAAAGATGTGGTATATATATATATATATATATATATATATATATATATATATATATATATA
>NC_058417.1:52671882-52823550 GCF_002201575.2 Neomonachus schauinslandi
ATATATATATATATATATATATATATATATATATATATATATATATACACAATGGAATATTATGCAGCCATCAAAAGGAATGAGATCTTGCCATTTGCAATGACGTGGATGGAACTGGAGGGTGTTAAGCTGAGCGAAATAAGTCAATCAGAGAAAGACATGTATCATATGACCTCACTGATATGAGGAATTCTTAATCTCAGGAAACAAACTGAGGGTTGCTGGAGTGGGGGCGGTGGGAGGGATGGGGTGGCTGGGTGATAGACATTGGGGAGGGTATGTGCTATGGTGAGCGCTGTGAATTGTGCAAGACTGTTGAATCTCAGATCTGTACCTCTGAAACAAATAATGCAATATATGTTAAGAAAAAAAAAAAGATAGCAGGAGGGGAAGAATGAAGGAGGGGAATCGGAGGGGGAGACGAACCATGAGAGACGATGGACTCTGAAAAACAAACTGAGGGTTCTAGAGGGGAGGGGGGTGGGAGGATGGGTTAGCCTGGTGGTGGGTATTGAGGAGGGCACGTTCTGCATGGGGCACTGGGTGTTATGCACAAACAATGAATCATGGAACACTACATCAAAAACTAATGATGTAATGTATGGTGATTAACATAACAATAAAAATTTTTTAAAAAAACTGACTCCCCTGCTTCAGGAAGGGCCAGCTCTGTGGTATCATTCATGCTCCAGAGAACCTCATGGCATCGTCTGAGGTTGGACCTCAGCAAAACCCATGTTCGTCCTGAAAGTCCTTCCCCTTCCTTATTCCGTGTCCCCCATTTCCTCACAGTGTCTCCCTCCAGGAGCACTCTATCCAAAAATCATGTGCACCGGGCTCCGTGTCCGGGGTTCTGCTTCTGGGAAACACAACAGAAGATGCTTGTCTTTATCTCTTAGAAAATATGTCTCAAGTTTCAGCTAGCAGGAAATAGAAAAAAAAAAAAAGTGAATCTCTCCGATTATTTATTTTCAGCTTCTCTGCCTTTTCTAGGGGGTCTCACTGACAGCAGTTCGATGGTGTATCAATTTTGTCACCTTGTGCGTGTGCGCATGCGTGTGTGTGTGTGTATGTACACTTTAAGTAAATTGGATCATTCTATACATATTTTTCTGTGACTTGTTGCACTTGATGTATGTCTCAGGAATCCTTCCATGACAATACCTCTACGTCTGCCTTTTTTTTTTTTTAAATGGCCATAATAGCCTTGCATAGTACCAATATACTACCATTTATTGAATTAGTCCCCTGTGGGAAGACAGAGCAACATTAAAGATTTCAAGTTGAAGGAATTTAACTGAGGGAATTAATTATAGAGGTGTTTTGGTGGGGGTAGAAAGAGCAGAAGGGGATAATGAGGTAACACAGGTATTAACGTGCACCTGGGGCTGAGGTCACCCTACTCCAAGTCACTGTGGGAAACGGCAGCCCCTCCTAGGAGCCTGGAAACCAAAGGGAAGAAGGAGGCAGAGTTGCCCTAACCTAGGGCTTGCAGAAGGTGAGTGGGCGTACCCAGCGCTCTACAGTTTTCGTTTAATGAAACTAGCAAATAAAAAAATAGCTTCCCATCCTCATTTGCATTTTTCTGATTCCCAGTTAATAGCGAGTAGTCTGAAAAAGACTTATTAACTCTTTTCTTGTTCTTTAAGATTGTGAATTGCTTGCGTCTTTTATCCCATTTTTCAAATTGAGTGTTTTGGCTCCTTGTACTGACTTGTAGATGCTTTCTATCTGTTGTATGAATTCTTCCTTCATTGGTTAACTCTGTTGTAAATATTTTCTCCCAGACTGGCACTTTAGTTCTGGGTCTGTTTTTTGTTCTGTTTTTGTTTTAACATTTGTTGTATTACATTTTTTTCCTTTATGACTACTAGGTTCTATGTTTTTTCTTAGGAAAACTCTCTCTACCATGAGAATGGTCTGGTGTTTAAATTTTTTAAAAGATTTTATTTATTTATTTGAGAGAGTGAGAAAGTATGAGTGGGGGGAGGGGCAGAGGGAGAGGGAGAAGCAGACTCCCTGCTGAGCAGGGATCCTGATGATGCAGGGCTAGATCCCAGGACCCTGAGATCATGACCTGAGCCCAAGTCAGATGCTTAACCGACTGAGCCACCCAGGCACCCCTGAAGGGGATGGATATTGACTGCCTATACTGATCTTTTCCTGCTGCAATGTCAGCTAAATCTCAAACTAAATCAGCTTGCATAATGTATCTGTTTTTGCATGAGTGTATGGCCTCTATTTTGCTCATTTGGTCTGCTTGTCTATTCTTGCATTATTACTAAGTTATCTTAACAAATGCCTATGTTGTGTGTTTTTCTACCTAATAGGGCAGGGCGCTATTCTTTGTGCTTCTTTTCTAAAAATTTAAAAAATCAATCCACTTCAGTGCTTATGTTCTCATTTCTGTTTCTAAAGTTGTTTATTGCGTGTGTGTTTATTTTGTGATCAAACTTGTCAGATGTTTGTCTACTGTATTTTTAGTATTTTGCTGGGTATGTTACAGAAACCCTGATTTAATCTTCATATCGACATCACAGAAGAGGTTTATGTATCAGGAAATGGAAGCAGAAAATCATTCCTTTCCATGCCTGAGACCACTAAGTTGTAGAATTGATACTCCAACCCGGATCTATCTGAATTCAAAACCCATACTTTCCTCATTGCATAGGCGAACCTGAGCATTCTGGGTGAGATTAAAAGGATCATCATAAATAGGCTTCACATTTTCTACAAAGAACATGAATTTCTTTTGTAATTGGGAAAAAGTTAATTAAGCCTAAACAAATAATTGTAATAAAAATAGCCTTGAAAGAGAGGAAATGCCACACCACAGCAACTTAAAGCTTTAGAATGCTTAAAAAGGGAGATGCATTCACCACAACTGGCCATCTCAATCCTGCTTTACCCTGCATCTAGCAACTAATTAGACCTTGTTCTCTCCTTCCCCACCAGGGTAGAAGCAGAGGTTTTCCTGAAAGGTGAAGGTCATGCTAATCACTCTGATTGGTGCTTCTCTTGGCACTGTTCAATGAAATATGCTTTAGGGAGATCACCATCTTGCCACACCCATCACAGCTCATGTGGTTTGGAAATTCTACTCTGCTCTTTCTTAAGGACATGGCCAGACTGGGCGGAGTCACAGAAGCTGAGATTCTCTGTGGAGACTGAGCTCATCCCCAGTGGTGTAGGTTGCCCATTCTCCTTGGCCAAGGCAACCCAGAGAAGGGATCATTTTCTCTTCCTACTTCCTCTTCAGTCCTGAATTCAGCTTCTGATGGCAGAGGGGCCCCTGAAGCCTCCTAAAATAGCCTCCTGCTGGAAAGAAGTAATGCAATGCACACCACAATACGCATATTGATTTCTATTTTTGGTTCTTATCAAGATTTATTTTTCATCCCTTCAGGTAAACAGTGACCTTGGACTTGCCGCCTTCCATATTTGCAGCCTGAGTCAATGAATCTTGGTATTGACCTTGGGGGCCATCAATAGCTGCTTATTGTTGAGATATTTCAATGTCAATAAGTGGCCCCATGGAAGTGGGAGGGGGGCTACCCAGCAAACCCAGCAGCTAAAAAACCAATCCCTTTTCTCCCAGTTGTTGTCTTGGCACAGAAGGGGCTGGCTCTAAAATTGATTAACTTTTCTGCAGGGAGTTGGGAAAACAAACTCCCCAACATAGCCAGAATCCTGCAAAGGGGACTTTCTCAGAATTGCTATCCATTATTATGAAAGAAGAGAAACACCCATGTGTGTTCTATCCTCTCTCTCTCTCTCTCTCTCTCTCTCACACACACACACACACACACACATACATAAACACACACACAGTGTCACACTCAGTGCCATAAGATCTAAAACACTTTGGAATGAGATGCCTGGTGACTGAAGCGGCTATTGTGAGATCATCCCTTCCTGCATGTACAAACCCAATTCACACATACCAGGCTGGTATAGTGGAAACAGCTCAGGCTTTGGCATCTGACATTCCTCGAAGTAAATCCAGGTTTTATTACTGACAGGTTATAGCTTTCTCATCTGTACAATGGGGATATTACCTGCCTTTTGTGAAGATCAGAGATGCTGTCCATGCATACCTGGCTCCTCCTACCTAGCAGGTGTTCCATAAATCCCAGTTCCTCTTGCTTCGTTGTGCTTGTTCTTGCTAGGCTGGGTCAGGAGGGGTCAGGACTCACCACCTGAACTCCCAGCTTTCATTTCCAGACACTCTCCACTCTATTCTCTTTCCAAGAAAGACAAAAAAAAAAAAATGAACATGTGGCTGGAGGGTAAGGACTCTTTTACCATCAAATGATGTGTCTGTCTGTCTTTATTGGCCATGCTTTTAGCTATTGTCCCACTTCTTTGTCCACCTTAGTGTGCTTAGTCTGGCTTGGAGGCTCCATGGGTAACAGGGCTGAACCTGGGCAGGGGTCTCTGGACCCAGGGCAAGGGCAATCACTGTCTGTGCCCTCCACTGGGCAGCCCTGACTCCATTCCCTCTAGTGTGCATGTTGCGACTCATCATCTCTATCTACTTTCTTTCTCTTCTTTTCTTTCTCCCTGGTCACTTCAGAGTTCCCAGCAGCCTGATGATAGAAGTTTCCCAGCATCTTTCTCCCCAGGTCATGCCCTGCCCAGAGTGGCCTTGGACTATGAGGTAGCACTGGTAATGGTGGAGAAAGGAAGGTGTGAAGGTGACCTTCTAGACAGCATGGTAACCTACCTTGGCAGGGTTTGTTCTCGTGACAACAGAGAGATGCTTAGACTGAGGTGGGCAGAGGATGCTGGGAAAGAGAAGAAACTCAGTACAGGCATTTACGAACAGGACTTCCCTGAGTACTCCAAAGTGGTAGGCTTCAACATTCGCAATTTACAGACGAAGAAACAATCTCAGAGAGTTTGAGAGTTGAGATTGGAATTCAGATCTGTTTGACTACAAATCCCATGCATAACTGAGCAGCTGTGTCAGAAGGAGGAATTCTGGGGGCAGAGGAGAGATAGGAGGATTTGGTTAAGGGGTTAGAATAGATGCCCTTGGTGCTCTTATCCTTCCCTGGATCTGAAATTCTAAGAATAGAAATAGGGAACGCCTGCTTTGCTGAAGACTATTCTGGCACAGCATCTCACCTTCAAAGCCCAGTTTCCCTTTCAGAGTAGATTTCACTGTCCATGGGCTGGCTTTGGGCATCTTCCAAAATCCTTCACCTATTGCCATCACTGGACACTGGTTTGTGCTGCCAAAAATTTAATCTTCAAAGCAAACACCACAAACTCAGAATACTCAGGCTGAATTACAGATTTGTACATGCCAATCAATACTTGCCTACGCACACACTCCTTTCCCCAGCCAAGCAGAAAGTAAAAGATCACATGTGAGCAGGTGGTAACCATATCTTATGTTGATGCAGCTTCAGAACAAAAATCAGGGAGTTTGTTCACTTATTTATTTATTCATTAATCCACAAATATGTATTTTATGCTTACCGTGTGTCATACAGGACACTAGGACCTGAACTTGGACACAAAAGATAAAAATTCATGTGGTGTTACAGTAAGCATATATTGGTTTAGTAATTACTGTATCTCTGTGTGTGTGTGTGTGTGTGTGTATGCAATTAATTAACCATGGGGTTCTTGCCCTCAAGGAACTCAAAGTTCGGTAGAGAAGACAGACATGCAAACAATTATGACATAGTAAGAAAAATAGCATTCATGTAGGCAGGATCAAAGAACAGAGGGGACTAGAATAAGAAGTGCCCAAGGCTACTGGGGAAGTTGGCAAAGACTTCAAGGAGGAAGGCAAAGGCTGGAGGAACGTGTTCCAGACAGACAAGGGGCACAGAGCTGCCCAGGCAGCAGGAACATTCATTCATTTAATAATGATCTATTAAGACATCTGCTTCTGGTTAGAAAGGTGATATGCTATCAGTTAGAATGTAGAAAGTTTTAAGAGATCCCCCTCACTCTGCTTTTTTATCCTAAAAATGAGAACAAGCTGGATAAAACACATAATCACATCTTGAAAAACCCATCAGAGAACTGAGGACACAAATTGTAGGAATTTACAAGTCGTTCCTAGGATAGAAGAGACCCATGACTGTGGGCATGGCAGGAGGAAAGACTAAACCCACCACAGATGGCAGGAAAAAGAATCAGGCCTAACTTTAGTAACTTTTAATGGGTGTGTGGAGACCGACACGACAGATCTGTATCCCTTGGAGCCCCATCACACCTTCTAATCCTTTCCCAAGAGTATGGAGGTGGCTGAAGACAGGATAAGAGAGCTGAGAGATGCCACCAGTGTGTACCAGGCCTTCACCAAGACAACATCCAGCCAAAGTATATGGGCAGGGAAGCAAGGTGGAGAGAGATCGTTTAAGGAAGAAAGCCAGGAGTGGAGCTGGACAGAAAAAGGACTCCCAAGGAGATCTAAAACATTTGGTCTCTGAAGTACAGAGATTGCCTATGGTTCAGAAGACTTTCTGGTATTCAGATCCCAAGCTGCGGGGAAAAGTCCTGTTCAACCCTCCAAACATTTAAAGTCAGTGGTGGACCAGTAGGTAACTAAAGGTGCAATGAAGCCCAGACTCAACTCAACTCAACCACAAATTAAATTGACTCAGCCTCCCACTTTAGTGAGTAATTATTATGTACTTTAGTCTCTACCATTCCTTTATATATAATGTCTGAAATATAATTAAAAATTACAAAACACTTGATGAAGCAGAAAAATGTGATCTATAATCAAAAGGGGAAAAAAGTCATTGAAGCAGAACTAATGATATTCCAGATGTTGAAATGAGCAAACAAGAACTTTAAAATAATAATTTAATATATTTTAATGGATCCAGTGTGAGAAGCGAATGACATATGTGAACAGATGGCGAATTTCAGCGTCAAACTATAAAAAGAACCAAATGGTTTTTCTAAAACTGAAAACTACTGAGTCAGAAATAAAGAATTTACTAAATGGGCTTAATATCAGACTGGACATTATGAAAGAAATAATCAGTGAACTTGAAGACAGGTCAATAGAAATCATCTGATTAAGCAGAAAGAGAAAACAACAAATTGAACAGATCATCTGAGCCTATGGGGTATCAGTATGATCTAACGTATGTGTAATTAGAATCCCAGAAGAGGAGTAAAATGCAGCAGAAGAAGTATTTGGACAGGCATAGTCAAGAGTATTCTAAAATTGATCAAGGATATCCACATGTCCAAGAAGTTTAACAAGCTAATCAGCATAAATTTTTTTTAAAAGATTTTATTTATTTTTTATTTTTTTAAAGATTTTATTTATTTGACAGAGAGAGACACAGCGAGAGAGGGAAAACAAGCAGGGGGAGTGGGAGAGGAAGAAGCAGGGAGCCTGATGCAGGACTTGATCCCAGGACCCTGGGATCATGACCTGAGCCGAAGGCAGACGCTTCACCTACTGAGCCATCCAGGCGTCCCTAAAAGATTTTATTTGTTCATTTAGAGAGAGTGTGCAAGTGGGGGGAGGGGCAGAGGGGGAGGGAGAAAGAGAGAATCTCAAGCAGACTCCCTGCTGAGTGTGGAGCCCAACACAGGGCTCGATCTCACAACCCTGAGATCATGACCTGAACCAAAATCAAGAGTTGGATGCCTAACTGACTGAGCCACCCAAGTGCCCGCCAATCAGTGTAAATATTAAAAAGAAAAGAACATACCTAGCCATACAGTAGTCAAACTATGAAGACCAAAGATGCAGAGAAACTTTTTAAAGCCACCACCTAAAAAATACGCAACGCATTAAAGATAATAATAATTAGAAAAATGAGTGACCTCTTATAAAAGAAATGGAAGACAGCAGATAATGGAATGATATGTTTAAAGTGTTAAAAAGAAAAACATCAAACTGTCAATCTAGAATTTTACGCCCAGTGAAAGTATTCTTCAAAAATAAAAATGAAACAAACATTTTCGGATGACAAAGCTGAACAGGTTTTCTCCAGCAGAACTGCACCACAAGAAATGCTAAAAGAAGTTTTTCAGACTGAGGGAAATAATTCTACATGAAAGCCTGTATCTGGGAAGAAATGAAGAGCACCAAAATGTGTAAACCTGAGGATAATTACAAATTATTTTCATATTTTATGAAAAAATATTTTTAAGATTTCTGTAAAAGACTACTGACTAAAGTAAAAGATATAACAATGTATTGTGGTTGTATACCTTACATAGAAGTAAAATATGCAACAGCAAGAATGCATTATGTAGGTAGCAAGATTTTTACATTGTTTGTAAGGCAGTACAAAATAACTTCGAGGTAAATTATGTTATGTTGAAGATGCATATCATAACCTAGAGTAACCACTAAAAACTAACACAAAAAGGGATTACTTTAAAAAATCAATAAAAGAGATAAAATGGGATGTTGAAAAGTATTCTAAAAAGAAAGCAAGGAATGGAGAATAGAAGAACAGAAAGTAACAAGAAGAATAGACATATAAAAGAAACAGGACAAATAGCAAATATTGAAAATAGACTTAAATTCAACCATATAAATAATTTTTAAAACTACAAAAGGACCTAACTCTCAAATTTAAAGACAGATAGTCAAAATGGATAAAAGCAAGGTATGACTATGTGATGTTTATAAGAAAACAACTTATAGTCCTGTGCAAGTTGAGAAGAGTAAAAGCCATCCCAATGCAAACACCAAGCATGAGAAAACTGGTGTGCCTAGAGATTATCAGACAAATTAGACTTCAAAATGAGGAGTATTGCTAGTATTTTATCACATTACATTTCATATTGATAAAAGGATGAATTTGTCAAGAAGACCAAATAGCCTTACATTTGTATATACCTAACAACAGGACTTAAAAACACATGGAGCAAAAGTAAACAGAACTAAGGAGGAAATAGGCAAATACACAATCATAGCTGAGGATGTTAATGCTCCTTGATTAACTGACACAACAAACAGGCAAAACATGAATAATAGCCATATAGGGTTTGAGCAATGCTACCAAACAACTTAGAGCTGAACAATACTCACAATCAACATATAGCTGATATTTATACATCACAGTTACACACAATTGTAGAATACACATACTTTTCAAATGTACATGAATATTCACCAAGATTGGCCATGAGCTGTTTTTTTTTTTTCTTAAATCTCGAAGACTAAAAACATGAAACTTCACAGAGTATGTACTGTAAGCATACATAATTAGAGTACAAATCAGTAACAACAGGATTCTAGAAAATCTGTAAATACTTGGAATTTGAGCAATACGCTTCTAAATAATCCACTGGTCAGAGAGAAGAATCACAAAAATAATTAGAAAATATTTAAAATTGAATGTAAAACACAGTAGATCAAAAGTTGTGAATGAAGCTAATGTAGTATTCTAAGGGAAATTTATAGCTTTAAATGCTTATAATAGAAAAGAAGAAAGATTTAAAATCCACTTTAAGGGGCACCTGGGTGGTTCAGTTGGTTAAGCGTCTGACTCTTGATCTCAGCTCAGATCTTGATTTCAGGGCTGTGGAGTTCAAGCCCTGAATTGGGCTCCATGCTGGGTGTGGAACCTACTTAAAAATAAAAATAAAAATAAAAAAATAAAATCCACCTTTAAGAAGCTAGGGAAAAAAGCAAATTAAACCTCAAGCTACAAGGATGCAAATATTAAAAAGCAGAAATCCGTAGTATATAAAATAGAAAAACAGTAGATGAAATCAATAAGGATGGCCAACAAACAAGAAGTTGGTCCTTTAAAAGATTAATAAAACTGATAAACCCCAGCAAGACTGTTAAATTAAAAAAAAAAAAGGAAAAAGGAAAAAGGTAAATGAGACAAATTGCCAGTATTGGGAATTAAAGAGGCATCATCACTATAGATCCCATGGACATTAAAAAGATAATGATACAAAAATTGTATGTCAATATATTTGACAACTTCAGTGAAATAGGGAAATTCCTTGAAAAACACAGTCTGTTACAAGAAGACATAGAAAATCTGCATAGCCTTATATCAATTGTAGAAATTGAATCTGAAAAATAAACTCTTCTCACAAAGAAAAGTTGCAGAGTTTTGTTGGTGAATTCTCTTAAACTTTTAAGGCAGAATTAATATCACTCCTACTTAATGATAAGAGAATACTTCCTAACTCAATTCATAAGGTTAGTGTACCCCGGATACCAAATTCTGAAAAGACTTTTTCAAGAAAAAAAAATTAAAGATCAATACCCTTCATGAATTTAGATGCAAAAATCTCTAGAAAACATTATCAAATCCAATTCAACAATACTTAAAAAGAATAATGTATTGTGACCAAATAGGTTTATTCTAAGAATGCAAGACTGATTTCCCATTTAGACATCAATTAATGTAATTGATCATATAGCAGAATAAAAAAGAAAAAAACCTACTTGGTCATATTAGTAGATGCAGGAAAAGCATTTGATAAAATATAACCCTTATGCATAATAAAAAAACATCTCACTATACTAAAAAATAGAATGCAACAAATTTTTTCAACTTAATGATGGGCATCTATGATTTACAACCTATCTATATAGGTTATATAGTGATATCTATAGCCATCTATACCCTCAAATCATAGTTAATGCTTTCCCCCTTAGATTGGAAAGAAGGCAAAGATGTCTATTCTTGCCATTTCTGTTAAGGCTTGTACTAGAAATCTGGCCAGTGTAATAAGGTAAGAAAATAAATGCAAGCTATAAAAATTGGAAAGAAAACAGGAAATTATTGTTATTTACAGATGATATGATTGCAAACATAGAAAATTCCTAGAATTAGCAGGTGAATTTAGCAAGACTGCAGGATATGAGGTTGATATACAAAACTCAGTTGTATTCTATGTACCAGCAATGAACAATCAGAGAATAAAATTTTTTAAAAAGCCACAAGACTTAAAATAACATAGGGGGAAACATTCAAATACCTAGGAATAAATTTAACAAAGGATGTGTAAGACCTCCACATTGAAAACTCAAACCATTTCTTAGAGAAATTTAAAAAGAACTAAGTGGAGAGCTATGCCCTGCTTATGGATTAGAAGAATCAACATTTTTTTAAAAAGATTTTATTTATTTAGTTGAGAGAGAGAATACGAATGGGAGGAGGAGCAGGGGGTGAAGAACAAGCAGACGCTATGCTGAGTGCAGAGCCTGACATGGGACTCGATGCAGGGCTCAATCCCACAACCCTGAGATCATGACCTGAGCTGAAATCAAGAGTCAAATGCTTAAGAGTCACCCAGGCACCCCTAGAATCAACATTTTTAAGAGGGCCATTCTTCCCACACTGATCATACATTCAATGTTCAATACAACTCCAATCAAACTCCCAACAGGCTTCTTAATAGAAATTGACAAGCTGTTTCTAAAATTTACATGAAAATAGGATTCAGAAGAACCAAGACAGTCTTAAAAATGACAACAAAATTTTACTCTGGAAACATAAAAACGTAAATAAGAGTGTTCAAAGCAGCCTATTTTTAGTAGCCAACAACTGAAAACAATTCAAATGTCTATCAACAGGAGAATAGATAATTAAATTATAGTACATCTATGCAATGGATACAACTCCGTAATAGGGAGAAATGAGCTCCATACCAATACACACAACAGCAGGGATAAATCTCACAGACCTGTGAGCAAACGAGGCCAGGCAACACACTGCGTGATTCCATTTCTACAACCTTCAAGAGCAGGCAAAGAAAACTGTGATGTTAGAAATCTGAAATGCAGTTGCCTTTGGGTGAGGGTAGTGTGGGTTGACTAGTAAGGAACAAGGACATTCCTGAGGTGACAAAATGTTCCAAATTTTGATTAGGGTGGTGGCTGCATGAGTGTGTACAATTGTCAAACCCCATCAAATTGTTCATTTCACTTTATGTAGCATAAGCCTCAATATCAGAGAGAGGGGAAGGGAATGAGAAGAGGAACTTAAGAAAAATCCCAACCAAATGCGATATATGGACCTCGTTTGGAAACTGATTCAAGCCAACCAGTTGTAAAAACCCGTTTTTTAGACAATCAAAATTGATCATGAGCTGGGTAAAGTATTAAATTATTGCTGGGTATGAAAATTGGATTGTTATTTGCTAGAAATATATATGGGTATATCTAAGGGCAAATTATACTATGTCTGAGATTTGCTTTAATATGCTTCAGCAAAAGAGTGGTTAGAGGTTATGGAGGGGGAGATAATAAATGTTGGTAGTTGTCAAAGCTGAGTGAGAGTATATGTGGGACGCATTATTCCAGATGCCCTATACCTTTGTGTCTGTTTACACTTTTCCATAAAAATGTTAAAATACAAAACTTAATGAAAAAAATTAACTGCAAGTTAGGTCACATCACATTTCTGTTCAAAATCTTCCAGCAGCTTTTCATCGAGATTCTTCTCCATGTACATAGAAATCTATTAATAGGTCATGAAATCAATGTAGTGGGTCATGATCAGCATTTTGATTATATGAAATAGAACAAAATGGAACAGAAGAGCAAAGAAGAAAAAATACCAAAGAGCATACTATGTCTAGTAAAGATAAGAATTGACTTCTGGAAACTTGTTTGAGTGTGTGCTTATGTGCGTGTATATGCAGGGATTTTTTTTTTTTTTTCCAGCAGATTGTGGTGAAAAAGGTTTAAAACACAGAGCCCTAGGTGATATCCCCCCACCTCATATCTCTCTGCCTTACTCCCCACCCCTCACTCCCCTCCTCCCATATAAACCTTGCTGTGCATCCCTTATGCCACACTCTACCCTGGGCACCCCCATGGCTCCCTTCCTCATCTTCAAGTATCTGCTCAAATGGTACTTTATCAGAGAGATTCCACTACCCCGCACCCCCGATCAGAGTATGCAATGTCACTCTCTAGTCTCCTGCAGTTTTATTATTTAGTTCAAAACACTTACTACCACTTGGCCCCCTATATCTATGGGTGTAGTTGTTTACTGGCCCTCTCTTACTCCTGTCCCCCATCTCAGAATGGCAGCCCTGTGAGTTCACCTGTCTTGTTCACTGTTCTACTCTAGTGCAATGTTGCTTGGCACATAGTAGACACTCAGTAAAACTTGGTTGAGTGAAAAAAATTATCGAGGGCCTCCTTTGTGCCTAGAACCGTGCTCAGAACCGGAGATTCAACAGTAACCAGGGAAGATGTGGTCCAGACCCTTGTGGAGCTGGGTCTGCAAGGAGCCTAACATATAACCATGTAATAGATTATGTCACTTGTGCAAAGCATAACCAAGGTCTCAAGGCCAGCATGAGGTCCTGTGAGAGCCTATAAATGAGGGACGTAACTCTGAGTGTGTGTGGGGTGGGCGGGGGGCGGTGAGGAGGCAGGGTGACAGATGCCCTCAGAGAGAACTCTGAGAACAGTATGAAAACAGATATCTACAAATCAATAATAAAAAGACGTGGGCACCTGGTTGGCTCAGTCGGTAGAGCACATGACTCTTGATCTCGGGGTCATGAATTCGAGCCCTGTGTGGAGCTTACTTTAAAAAAAATGATAATAAAAAGACAAACAGTAGGATTCAAAGTGGGTAAATGACCTGAACAGATACTTCACATCAGGGCATATTCGAGTGACCCATAAAAGCAAAGAAGATGCTCAAGGTCATTAGCCAATGGGGAAATTCAAATTGAACCACAATGCAATATCACTGCATACAAACTAAAAGGACTGGGGTGCCTGGGTGGCTCAGTCGTTGAGCATCTGCTTTTGGCTCAGGTCATGATCCCAGGGTCCTGGGATTGAGCGCTGCATCGGGCTCCCTGCTCCACGGGAAGCCTGCTTCCCCTCTCCCACTCCCCCGCTGGTGTTCCCTCTCTCGCTGTCTCTCTCTCTGTCAAATAAATAAATAAAATTTTTAAAAACAAACAAACAAACAAACTAAAAGGACTGACACTACCCAGTGTTGGCACATGTACGGGGGGAACAGAACTCACACCACCTGTGGGAATGTGACATGGTCCAATCACTTTGGAAAACTGTTGGTTTCTAATACAGTTAAGGTATACCTACTCTTCTACTGATCAGTTCCATTCGTAGGAATTTATGCAAGAGAAATGAAAATGTGTGTCCACAAAAAGGCCTTGTACACAAATGCTCATAGCGGTTGTACCCATAATCATAAAGGAGAAACAACCAGGAAGGGGCATGAGGGAACTTTCTGCTGTAAGGGAAATGTTCTGTATATCCTAATTTGCGTGACGGTTGATGGAAATGCTCTACAGATCTCAATTTGGGTGGTGCTTCCATAGGTGCATTTTTTTGTCAAAACTCATCAAGCTGTATACACTTAAGCCCTGTGTATTTTACTGTGTGTAAAATATACCTTGCCTGTCCCCTCAAAAACCTGAGTCCTGAAGAATGAGCAGAAATTGGCCTTGGAGAGGAGGAGGAGAGCAGCATTCCAGGCAGAAGGAAACTCGTTCGGGACACCGTTGGGGTGGGGAAGAGAGAGGAGCCCAATGTGTCTGGGGGGCAAGGAGAGGGGGCAGCAGATGGGGCAGAGTGGGACTGGGTCTCATAGGTCAGGTAAGAAGAAACAAAAAGGGTGACATGGAGAACAGACTGGAGAGGGCAAGAGGGAGTATGGTGAGACCTGCTGGAAGGTTTTACAGTCATCCAGGTGAGAAATGGCAGGGGCTGGGCTAGGATGAGGGGTGGAGGGGAAAGAGTATCTGATTCACCTTGTGGAGGTAAAGTTGTGTTTGGTGAAATGTGTATTGCAACAAGATGGAGAAACGAGAGAACCTTTGTGGCTGGAGGTGGTGGTGGGTCTGTGCACCCTGCAAGAAGGAGGGATAAGGAATGTGGCTGGCGGTGAGCCTGGCCAGAGGGGTAGGGCGGGTCCTATGGATCACTCAGAGAAAACTACTCGGGTTCGTTATCTATTGCTGTGAAGCAGATAACCCCCAAATTCAGTGACTTAAAGGATTAGCCATTCTGTTAGCTCGTGGTTTTGCAATCCAGACTGGGCTCTGCTGGGCGAGTCTTCTTCAGGCTTTGCTGACGGTCTTCAGTGGTAGGTCGGCTGGGCTCCAGGCTCAGCTGGGACACTGGCTTGACTGGGCTCTTCTCTTCATGTGCCATCGAAGCCTCCCCTTCTCTGGGTGGTTTCTTCAGCAGGATAGTTGGACCCTTTCCATGGCAGCGCAGGGCTCCCGAGAGTACAGAGCAGGCGCTATAAGCTTTCTTAAGCTTAGGCTGGGTGCCGCCATGTTGTATCAATGCTGCATTGACTATCCTATCCTGTATTGGTTAAAATATGTCCCATGGCCAACCTGGATTAAAGTCACCACACAGGGGTGACTGATGCACAGATCACTGCAGCCGCTCACTAGCCGTGTGACTTTGGGCAAGTCATTGAACGTTCCATGCTCATTTTTCTCATCTTTATTTATTTATTTATTTTTTAAGATTTTATTTATTTGCGAGAGAGAGAATGAGAGACAGCGTGAGAGGGAGGAGGGTCAGAGGGAGAAGCAGACTCCCTGCTGAGCAGGGATCCTGACGTGGGACTCCATCCCGGGACTCCGGGATCATGACCTGAGCCGAAGGCAGATGCTTAATGACTGAGCCATCCAGGCGCCCCTAGTTTTCTCATCTTTAAAATGGGGATCCCACTAGCACTGACCTCAGTGTCCCCGTCTGGGCTGAATAAAGTGATAGGTGGGAAGAGTGTGAGAGTGCCCGGCACTGGTAATGTTAATCATCACCAAAGCTCTTGTCACTGTGGCTGCTTTTGTTGCTGCAGAGATATGTTCCCTGAGCCTCTGCCCTGCCCGGCTCACCCCCCAGAGTCTTGCCTGGACACACTCATATGAAGGAAGCCCTGTCCCACTGGGGGGAGTGGGCGCTAGCTCTCCAGGCTAGGCAAGGAGCCGGCCAGTCTGTCCCTCTCCCTCGCCATCCACTCTCCTTGTTTTCTTGTTGTTGATTAAATATGGGTCAGCTACTTACGTGAATGACAACTGTTGCCATGCCAACCAGAGAGCATTCTGGGGTGACAGCGTCCTTTGCCCTGCTCCAGGAGAAGCTGCTCCTTCAGCCTCTCCACGCCCTGCCTCTGCGCGCGCACGCGTGTGTGTGTGTGTGTCTCCCACTGGTACCCTCAGGGGGTACACCTTTGTAACACCTGCTTCCTGCCAACCAGCCTCTGAAGAGAGCAGGACACAAGGCTACTGAATCTTCCAGATAGGCTTAAAACCTTTTTTTTTGTTTTATTAGAAGATCCCTTAGATCTCCTTTCCACTACCCCCCATATGTATAGCATCTATCAGTTGAGAAAATGCACAACAATGAAAAGTAACTACGGATTCAGTAATGCTTCTAAATGAACGTATTTTATTCATCCTCCACAGCATGAGGAATACTGATACATATATCTGAAAGGCATGTAATTGATTCTGATTTCAGGCAGTATTTGGCTCCCTTCATGGATTCATAGCCTGCTGCCTTGCCTCCCACTCCTGGTGCAATTCTGGGGATCTCCAGGGTCCTCTGTTCAGAGATCAGCACCCTGCACTATCCCCGGCTGAGGGGGGTCCCTGGACCTGCATCAGGAGCGTCTCCTGGGAGCTTGTTAGAAATGTAGGACCTCAGGCTCACTCCGGACCTACTGATCAGAATCTGTATTTTAACAAGATCTCCAGGTGGTTCTTATGCACATTAACATTCTGAAGACTGATTTCATATAGACCGCTAGGGTCACTTAGATAATCAGTCAATCAACCAGTTGCAGAATGCACAGGCTTTGGAACTGGCCGAAAGAGACAAACAATAAGCAGATGAAATACGTACTATACTACATGACAATAAGAGCTAGGGAGCAAAGTAAGTCAGGAAAGATTTATTTATATTTTTTTATCGAGGAAGGGGGATGGGGAGTGCACGGTGGGGTGGGGGTCATTTAATAGGGTGGTCAGGAAAGGCCCTGGTGTAGGGAAGCCTGTAGTGGAGACCTGAAGGAGGCAAAGAGGTGAGACGGTTGGGGAAGAACAGCCCAGACAAGGGGAACTTAGCAAAGGGTTTGCAGCTTTCTGGAAAGATCAAATCCCTAAATAGGGTAAGCTGTAAGTGCAGCAGGCGGCTTGTGACTGAGACATGGGGGGCAGGGGAGAGATGACTGTGGCTGGGTGTCCGGGGTCCCCTACAGGGTGGTAGGACTGAGCTGTGTGTCGCAGCTGATGGAGACCTCATGTATGTGGAGAGGAGGGGGGCAAGCGTGTGCGGAGAGAATGGTGACCCCCAAAGACTCAGAGGTGGGTGTAGACACGTGACTTGGATGACGACAGTTCATCCTCAAGACTTAGCACCAACACCACCTCCTCTGAGAAGTCCTCCCTGACTTCCCTCCCTTCACCAAGACTTGCAAGGCCCCTTCCTCTGGGTGCCACGGCTCCGCACGTCCACGACAATCGGCACTCGTCCCATCGTGTTCTATCTCTATTTATACACCCGTCTGCTCCGAGACACCGTGCATGCCCTCAGGGCATGGAGAGCCTTATGTCAGTGCCCAGCCCAGGGCTGCCACCAAGGAGTTTGGCTGGAAGGGGAGGTAGGCCGAAGAGAGGACTGGGCCAGATTGGAGCTGGGATCTGGGACAGTGTATCTTGCTGTGCTGTTGAGATAGTTTCCAGGAGAACTGGGGGCCCGAAGGTCAACTAGGAAAGATGCCATCAGCCCCGGCGTGGAGGACGGGGGCTTGCCCTGATCATGCACAGGGAGAGTGAAGAAGAAAGGAGGCAGGAGAGGGACCTCACGGAGAGCTTGCACCCTTCCCGCGTACATCCCACCATCCCCCATGCATGGCTTCCTCTTACCCTCTGGGGAGTGACTTTTTGATGATGTTCCAGACACTGGGATTTGAATAATAGCATTAGTTACATGGTAGTCCAATGGCTATTAACATACATTAGTGTCTGTAATGCAACCTGGAAGTTTGTATACAAATAGGCAATGAGGGTAGGACGCCGGGTGAACAGAGACGATGCTTTTATCACGGAAGGCTCGATTCGTCAGAGCTATAAAATCACGATAATGGTGATGATGGGCCTACGTTGTTGGAGCACATTAAAATCAGATTAATTAGTTAATTTAAAATAACAACACCCATTAAGATCATTAGAAACACCTCCACTTGATTTAGTATCCCAGCTGTAAACTTCTTGTAGCTTTTCACAGGACCGTCTTACTCAGACTGGTGAGGCTGAATTTAACAGCCTGGTTTGTAAAGCTGAATTTGAGGGCTTACCATTTAAAGTAAACTTTTTTGGGGTGCCTGGGGGGCTCAGTCGGTTAAGCGTCCGACTCTGAATTTCGGCTCAGGTCGTGATCTCAGGGTCGTGAGATCGAGCCCTGTGTTGGGCTTGTGCGCTGGCGTGGAGCCTACTTAAGATTCATTCTCTCTCTAATTAAAAAACAAAAAACAAAAAAACCCCCCAAAACTAAGCATTTATTGAGCACCTGCTGAATGCCACACCCTCAACCTGGCCTGGGAATGTACAGAGGAATACGACAGGGCCCTGTCCTCAAGGGGCTTGCCTTTTATCGGGGAGACAGTCCTGGGAGTGGTTAGTGATCGCTCAGGGTGGGGGCCAAGTGCTGGGGACTCAGAGGAGGGAAGGACAGCTTGTTCTAGCTCCAGGGGGCCTGGAACCCAGACTGGCTGATAAAAACCATAGCTAACACTCATTGGTACTGCCCGGGATGATGACTGTGGAAACATGGATATAATGACTGAAATTCAAGATTGTCAACTTGTGTATTCGTCACAAAGCAGAGAAGGTGGAGAAACATGTGTTGGGGGGGGGGGGTCGGGCACAGTTCTGGACTCTTCTCTCTTATCACATTCACTGTCTTCAAACCAGCAAAAATTGCTTCCGAGCCTGAACCTTCCCCTTGGTGAATAAAGGCCAGGATGACACCCCAGAAGGCCCCAATTTCTAGAGGCGACCTACCAAGGGAGTGGTAGGTAGACTCACCAGACTCCTGCTTGCCAGGATCTGGTTAACTATATTTGCTTCTGGGTGTGTTTTCCAGATCTGCACCCACCTCTTCCTGCCAGGACTGAGAAGTGAGGGAAGGTTGTGGGTTTAGGGAATGGCCGGTGCAAAGGCCCTGGGGTTGTAAAGGGTTTGCATGTTCTGGGCCTAAGGGAGGTCAGTGTTGCTGAACTCTGACAAGGTAGAGATTGGCCCAGTGTGAGGTCAGAGAGGACCCCTTGAGAAGATTTGGGTCCCTATTCTCAGGGCAATGTGGAGGAACTGCAGAATTTTCAATATGTTAATGCATGATAATATTTATATTGTAACAAATATCCTTCTGCATTGCTGAGTGGAGACCAGGATTGGAGGTAGACTTCCTGACTGGTGCTGTCCAATAAAACTTTCTTGGGGGATGGCACTGTCTATGCCTACGTTGTCCAATATGGCGGCCATTCATCACACGTGACTGTGAAGTGCCTAAAATGTGACCAGCACACCTGAGGGACTGAGTGTGGCTAATGAATTTAAATTTAAATAGCCCCCTGTGGCTAGTGGCCAGCCTATTGGACAGCAAGCTCTGGATCCTTCTCTCTTGTCCCCAAGTCCTGTTGATAAGTCTACCTTTGCTCTTATCTCTTGTCTCACTAGGAGGCTGGTTGAGATTTGCTGGGTCAAAGGAACACACACTTACAAGAGTTTTTGATTCCTATTTTCAAGTTGCTTCCTGAAAAGGTCTACCAGTGTTTTCTCCCACTGCAGTGAGCGGGGTGGAGAGTCATTGCCCCTTATCCTCACTGACATTGTGTGTTATCTTTTCTTTGGCCTTCTCCAGTCTGGAGTTTGGGGGTGGGTCATTAAGGAGGCGATGCTGAAGGCAGTCTCTATATGCCTCCTCTGAGCTCTGCCCAACTTTGCCTCCCCACCCCTCCCCCCCCAAAGAGTCGCTGCAGCTCACAGATACTCCCAAACCCATTTCCCATTTTCCAGAATTTAGGAAGAGAAAACCCATGATGTTCTCTTGGATTCCCAAGGCATGGCTCAGCCCTCTCTGCTGGGCAGGAAGAACCCTGGCACATCCCAACCCCACCACGAGGACGGGGTGAGCTTGCATCTCTGTTTCCCTCCGCAGCTCTATCCACGTTGTATTTTTGTCTCAGCATTATTTCTCAATTAACAACCCTGATCCTCTGGATTACAGTTTCTCATTTGCCAGGATTATTAGTGAAAATACTAACAATAATGATAAATATTTGCTGCAGCCCTCTGCTCTGCCCAGAGCCCCTGGTCTGCCCACTCGGCATAATTAAAAGGCAAGCTACACGGGCAAATAAAAAGCCCGGATACCCCCTCCAGCCTCAGAGAGAACACGAGAGGATCATGGACTCCAAACAGGCCATTCATACTGGGTCAGAACCACCAGCAAATACGCAGCAAAACAAATGAAGCTCAAGTGCAAAAGAGAAGCCTAATAAATCTTGCCCAAAGCGGCTTTCACTTGGGGCCCTAAGCTGTAATTAGGGGGAGGAGGCAGCAAGGAGCCAGGCTCTGGAAGACCTCACATTCTTTGCCTTGGCTCTGAGTGCTGATCCCTGAGTCCCCCAGTGGAGGGCAGGCACCTCAGCTGCTTCTCTCCTACCATTCTGATCCTGCTCTGACTTGCCCTCCGGGGCTCCCGGGACAGCCTCGCCCTTGCTCAAGCCAAGCTCAGGAATGCATGTCTTCGCCCCATCCTCAGAGCCCCCGCCCGGCTGCCTTCCCTCCCACAGGGTTTGCTTGTCCCCTTTGCACCTTGCTGCCCTCCCTCCCCTAACACCTGTCCCTTTCTCACCCCCTCTGTACCCCTTCCTTTGGGCAAAGCAGCTCTCCAAAGTCACCTTCCCCAGCAGCCTGTCCTCCTGCATCCCACCCTTTGCAGACCACCCGTCCCTCCACGTGGGGCCTCTCTGGGTTCTTGGAGGATGTGGCTCCACACTTGAACTCTGCCCTTGAATGACCCGCGTGACCCTCTCTCTGGTCCTCAGCATCCCCATCCGCAGAAAGTCGGCTTCCTCATAGCCGCGTTCCTAGGATTAAACGAGATATTGTATGCAGAAGGGTCTAGAACAGAGTCAGAGGAGTAGGAGGTGTTCAACCAAAGCTAACTGAGCCAACCTCCAGCCTGTTCCTTTACCACTGGGACACACAGTTTGCACGGAACACTGTATTCTCACACTGCAGTGAGTATGTTCCTTCTTCCTCAGACTGGGGGTATTTGTCCTTCTATTTGTCCTTCCTTATGAGAACTGGGATAGGGCTCTGGTGCTGGGTCTGCCAAATTCTTGATACAAGAGGAGGTGGGTGAATTACGGGGATGTGTCTCCTTTCCCCTTGTCTCTGGGAAGCTGCCTAACCATGCCTCCAGCTGGGTGGACCTCCGAGAGACCTATTTGCAAGAGTAAAAGGGCTCTAGGTGACTTGCTTCTTTTTTTTTTTTTTTAAAGATTTTATTTATTTATTTGACAGAGAGAGACACAGTGAGAGAGGGAACACAAGCAGGGGGAGTGGGAGAGGGAGAAGCAGGCTTCCCGTGGAGCAGGGAGCCTGATGCGGGGCTCGATCCCAGGACCCTGGGATCATGACCTGAGCCGAAGGCAGACGCTTAATGACTGAGCCACCCAGGCGCCCCTAGGTGACTTGCTTCTGATCTTCAGGCCTGAGTTTTGGGCAGCACTTTTCTTCCCTGTGCCCCTGAGAGATTAAAAATAATTCTATTTCCATAACTGTACGGTCTGAGCTTCTTCGGAGCACCCCAATCCCTGCCACACACACACGATTTTCTAAAGGGCGGTGCTCCCTGAATCTTGTAATGCTCAGCCTGCCTCCTGCAATTGAATCACAGGGTCTTTTAACCTTGGCTAAGAAAGCTGAACACGATCTGTATTTCTAACAATAGGGAGTTTGTTAAATAAATTATAGTGCCATGAGCACATTTATGATGTATTTTCAATGCAAAAAAAGTAGGTTGCAAAACAGTATGTAAAGTAAGAACCTATTTTGGTTAGGGGAAAAAAAAAAAAAACCCTCAACTATATATGTATGGGCAGGAAATTATCTGGAAGAATATACACCCGAATGTTAGCAATGCTTTTTGTTTTTTCTAGGTGGTGGGCTAACGAGGGATTTTGATTTCTTTCTTTGTGCGTATCTGTCTTTTCCGATTCGTTTACAATGAGCATATATTTCTTCTGTCTCAACTAAATAAACAAAGAAAAGCACCACCGGTTCTCCGAGGCCTCGTTTGCATACATTTGCATGCCATCCCATCCATGCCATCCATCACAGCTCTATGCCATCAGCCTTCCAGAATGGACGAGGCCCACGTGGCACCATCTCACCCCACCTTAGGAAGACCCTGGCACCCCCGTCTGAGCGCCCGAGACCGGCCGGCCTCCCCCACCCAGCCCTCTGTCCAACCTCCCATCCTCGGTGACACTGGCCCAGAGGCAACAACAGTTCTGTTGTCATATTTCCAACCTCGAAGGCGTCTTGCTTCCGCTCCGTTGGCAGCGTTTTCGTGTTATTCTCACTGCTTTGACCTTAAGTGGCCGATTTTCCTTCCTTTCTCCCTCTCCTTGTATTCCTTCTCTCCCCCCTCCCCTCTTCGGTCTTGGCTGCGATTGTCTGAGCCCGGCATCTGAGCTGTCTGGAGCTTGCCTCCTATTTTTGTACTTTGTGAAACCAGGGGATACGAAGGGCCTTGAGTACAGCGTGGCTCGCGGTCCTGTGACAACGTGTCTGTCTCCTTCCCTTGGCTGGGGCCCCGTGGCATCGCAGAAATGGTTGGGAAGCATAAGCAGGGGGAACAACCGTGCACACTCTGTCCGGTTCAAGTGTTATCTGATTTTCCAATAGGTCCCAAACTCTACATGCACACTCGCATGCACACTCATGCACATGCACACACAGGACTGAAAGTCAGCTGGGAGGCATCGCTGTTCTATCAGAGACACCTGCTCTGTTCTGGGGTCCATGACAACCACCCCCCCCCAGGTCACAACGTGTGGGGCATTGGTTATGTCCTTGTTGGAGATGGCCGAATTGATCCCCAACACGATCGATGGTCAAGAAGAGGGTGGGCCCTGAGACCTCATTGCTGCCACTCACATTCTCGTCCCTCCGCTTCCCAGCTGTGTCACCTTGGTTGAATTACTCAGCATCTTTATGCTTTGATGTCCTCATCTATCCCTTAGGACAAAGTAGCCCCTGTCCCCTAGTCTTCTTTTGAGAATTGAATGAGCTAACGAGAGTAAAGCCCACAGAACAGTGTCTGATGCTCAGGGAGCACTCGACGTGAGCTGCTTCGTGGTGTCAGCTTTCCGACGAGCCTGGGAAGTGGGTGGTACAGGGTGGCCATTGAGTCTGGAAACCTACATTTATCAATCATTGCACTATCAATAATCCATCTGAATATTGTATATTCACCTCTGTTTCCAGGCCTACTGACTGCTCTATGTTTTACCCCCATTCCACCACGGCTGGGGGGGTATAGAAAGATTTAGATGCATTCCTTGTTGTGCTGGTGAGCAGTGGTTGGTAGGATTTGCAGTCTTTTCTGTGTGGTTCCAAGCCCATTGGAAGTCCCCCGTTGGCCCAGCCTGGCCCCCCTCGCCCTGGAGCTGAATTCTCTTGTTCTGATCTTGGTGGAGGATCCTTCTGTTCAGCCCTGTCCTCGCGGTGAGGAAGCCCCCTGAGATGCTGAGGAGAGAGGACTGGGAGTTTGGGAAGCAAGGCGGAGGACTGAGTGAGGGGTGGCATTTCCGAGCCCAACCAGAGACGCAGGCCGGGTTCCCCCTCTTTCCGCATGGAGTCAGTCTGCACCCGGCGGAGAATCCACCTGGGTCTCGGCGAGCATTTGCGGCCCAGCTGCTTGTCGGGCCGGACCATCAGCCCCGACGGAGGGGGCTTTGTCTCTGCCGGGTCTTGCATGGTGCCAGCCACGCTGTCTGCACTGAGCACACCCCAGCCAATACCAGTGCTCACCATTGTAGCGGGGCCGGCTGCTGGTGGGTGAGGCCAGCCAGCCAGGTGGTTCCTCTGGTCTGTTTCTGGAGGTGGAGATGCAGGGGGGCAGTGCTCCCCCAGCACTGGGCATCGGGGCCATGCTCTCACGGAGCCTGCATGGGCCTGGCCCCTGGTGCCCAGCCGGCAGGGCCCTCTGGGTCTGAGAGGCCGGCAGACACTGCAGCTGCCCCGTCCCTGCGTGACAAGAAATGCTCCTAAGGCATTTCTCCCTCTCCCTCCGGCTTCTCAATCACCTCTGAGGCCCGCCAGCCAGTGTCCGCACGGCCCCTGGGAGGGGGGCCGTCTGTGCGGAGTGAGGATGGAGTCCGGGTCTGAGTCTGTGATTACGTGTGGCCCCAAAAGTGAGTCTGGGCTTAGAGGGGAGAGCCCAGGTAGAAGGAGGGGGCTGGCCGATGCTGGAGGCTGGTCCCCAGAGGGCAGATACTCCCCGGGGCCATTCTCCAGCTGCTTCCTGGCTGCCCCTGCAGGTTCCTCGGGGGGAGGGGGGGGGGGGGGGGGGGGGGATGCGGCAGTTTCTCTCTCACTGCCCAGGGGACTGACCAGGTGCTGCAGCCTGAGGACACAGCAGATTGCCCTCCTGCAGGAGATGCTCTTGAGGCCCCACCTGGGTCTCCTGAGTCAGGCGGTGCCCCCAGACACTCAGGTCTGATAGGAAGACTCACCTGTGACCTTCTGCGGAGGGCTGTTCTCTCTGAGATGCCCTGTGGGGTGGCCCACAGCCAGTGATCCACTGATGTCGGGCGCAACGTCCCCAGCTCCTTGTCCCTGGGGAAAGAAGACATCGGTGGTGCTATTCACATTCTAGAGCTCCCAGTGGGATCGGGCGAAGGCAAGACCCTGCACTGTCTTGGCCCGCCTGCCCTCCCCCGATCCCTCTTCCTTCCCAGCCTCGTGCACTCCCCTTAAGATCACTGTCTGCCTAAGTCACTTGCACAGGAACCACCCTTGCGGGCTCTTTTTCCCACTGTCCTTTTTTTTAGGAAAAAGAAAACCTATTCCAGCTTCTGGAAAGACAGAAAACAATCCCATGCATTTTCAATGTTTTCAACTCTTGTTTCTGTCCCCAGTCCTAGTCACTCCCCAATTCCTAGATGCCGTGGGCTGACTTGTGTCCCCTCAAAATTTGTATGTTGTGGCCCTAAGTCCCAGGACCTCAGAGTGTGACGTCTTTGGAGACAGAGGCTTTCCAGAGGTAACGGAGCTAAAATGAAGCCGTTAGGGTGGCCCTAGTCCTGTCTGACTGCTGTCCTTCTAAGAAGAGGACATTTGGGCACGCAGGGACACCACGGCGCCACCTGCAAGCCAAGGACTGAGGCCTCAGAAGATACCAACCCTGTGGACACCTTGATCTTGGACGTGCAGCCTCCAGACATTTGAGAAAATAAATTCCTGTTGTCTAAGGGGCCAGCCTGCAATACTCTGTCGTGGCAGGCCCAGCAGACACCAGGTGAGACTTCTGTTTGCCAGCCCCCGGGGTGAGACGGCGGGGGTGACTGTGGGGGCGGGGGAATCAGTTAAGTGTCTGCACCGTCCAACACCACGTGGCCCCGGGCAAGTTCCCTGCTTTCCTTGTGCCTCAGTTTGCTCATCTGTAAAATGCGACACCGACAGCATCCACCTCCCAGGGTGGTTACTAGGATGTAGAGCAGGGACACTCAGTGCCTGGGACAACTGTCCCAGCCCCAGGCAGTCCCTGTCCCTGGCATTAGCTGATACCAGCAGGTTCTGAATGCTCAGGCTGGAGGCCCTTCCCTTCCCAGGGTGAGCCTCTGTGAAGGTCAAGGACCACTTTCGAAACACAGAAAAGCATTTGGAGGCCCCCAGCCCCAATGGACTGTGGCCTGGGTCCGTTCACACCAGGGAAGTGCTCGGTGAGCCTCTGCACGGCAGGACAGGACGCCCTGGTCCCCAGGAGGAGGGTGAGCCCTCCCTCAGCAGGAAGCCGCCTTGGGGGAGCTCCAGTTTGCAAATCCCAGCCCCTGGGTCGGGGGGGGGGGGCGGTGGGGGGCAGTCTCCTTCCTGACACTCACCAGCCATGCCACCGCCTTGCATCTCTCTGAACCTGACTCTCCTCGTCAGGAAGTAAAAGGTGATACCAGGCGCCTTGTAAGGATGAAATCGAAGTTTAAGTATCTAATAATTACAAATAGAGAAGAGCTATTTGTTGATTGCTATTTATTAAAGTAAGTAAGACGTACACCAGCACAGAGAACGTGCTTTTTGGATTTTCCAGGCTGGGAGCCTTTTCAAGCAGTGCTACACGATTATTGACCCGGCATGTTCCTTAGTCCCGCGGAATCACCGCTCAGTTCCCCTCTAGCCGATGGATTCAGGATGGCTCCTGTTCGGTAATTATATTCAATAACGGCCTGTCAATGTAATTTTCTGTCAATTGTCCCTGGGTCCCAGGGGTGGGACAATTGACCCAGGGGCCGCGGGGTCTCTGACAGTGGCGGTGCCCGCTGCGGGTGGGGGGCCAGCCTGGGTGCAAGTGATGGGGCTCCTGACCTGCGAGAGGGTGGGCTCCGCAGCCTCCTGTCGTCCCACTCGCGGCAGTGGCCTGAGCGGGGTGCAGAGGCTGCACCCGCGGCGAACCGTGCGCTGGTCAGAGCCTGTTCCCAGCTGCCCACGTGACCCCCAGCACCCAGGAGCCTGTGGGGGGCTCTGGGGACGATGACGCAGGCCCCGGGAGACGCTCCCTCTCTGTCGAGAGAGAGGCCAAGCCGACACCAAACTTCAGGCTGCGATTTCCACACGAGCCCCACTCTGCCATGAGCACCGGGATGGGCCATTTACCAAGTTGCCTGAGGTTTTACTAACGTGCCACCCACCACGGGGAGTAAATCCAAGAAGTCCCCGTGGTTGAACCATTGGCCTTAGGAACATATATGTTGTCTTTGCTCCAAGTGCCCCCCGGCTCTGTGACGCGGCGTCAGACCCAGTCACCCCTCAGCTGTGACAGGTGCCAAACCAGGATGCTTAGATAATTAAATTATATTTCTGCTGGGCCTTGAAATGCACCAAGAGGCTTTTTGGTTTCTCGTTGTCGTGTGTGTTTTTTCCAGCAGATTTGTTTCCCTGATTTTATCTTTCTCTGAATAATATGGAAATGAGGTTACCGTCCTGAGTTCATACCCGCACATCGAGAAGCCCTCATCCCATCCCCGAGTGTGTTGGGTGGGGCCGGAGGAGAGCCACCTCTTGAGCAGGAACATGGGAAGTCGATTGCTAAAGAGGCTGAGTCCTCCTGCAGGCCACGGGCATTTCCACTGCCCTCACGCTAGGTTATACCTCCTTCCTCACTACGCTTCCCGAGCCTGCCTTTTCTTCTGCATAGTTAGTCTGTCCAGGTTTCTTCCGCATAATTAGTCTGTCCGGGGCTGTTAGAACAAAATGCCACAGACCGGGGGAGTTATAGACAACAGAAACTTACTTCTTAGAGTTTTGGAGGCTGGAAGTTCACGATCAGGGGTCAGCACGGTCAGCCCAGGGCCCTTGTCCGGGTTGCAGACTTCTTATTACACATGGTGGAAGAGGTGAAGGAGCTCTCCGAAGCCCCATTTATGAGGGCACTAATCCTATTTCTGAGAGTTCCGTCATCATGGCCTGATCACCTCCCAAAGGTCCCACCTCCTCATACCATCACCTTGTGCATTAGGTTTCAATCCGTGAATTTTGGAGAGACACAAACATTCAGACTATGGTACTATAAATATATATATATATATATATATATATATATATATATGTATGTATATGAATCCATCCATGCATCTATATCTACTTATTTATCAAATAATTTTGGAAGACTTGTGCTGGGCACTAGGGAGTCAAAGGTGGGAGGGAAAATGGCTTTGTGCTTCTGGTGGTACGTTGCGTTTGTCAAAGATGACTGCAAGAAACCCTTCCTATCCCGTGTGCTCTTCTGCAGTGGAGGTCTCGCCTCTCCCCCACCAGGAGGTGGGGTCCACAGCCCTCTGTTTGAATCTGAGTGGCTTTGGTGACTCGCTTGTAACTAGCAGCATGGAGGTGAAGACAAGCAGCATGAGTGACTTCTAAGGCTGGATCAGGAAAAGCCACACAGCCCACACTTGGGGCTGTAAGGAGTTCAAGAACCCCAGGACTACCATGCTGGGACATGGAGGCTGCAGTGGATAGCTGGGCTGAGCTTCCAGACAGCAGCGATCACCTGCAGGGCGCGTGAGTGCCCCATCTTAGGTGTCCAGCTTAGGTGAGCCTCCGCAGGACCCAGCCCCGGCTGACGTCTGACATCCAAGTGAGAGCTGCCTGGCCGAGCCTTCTCCAAATTCCTCACCCACAAAAGCATGAGCAAAATGCAATGGTCGTTTTAAACCAATCAATTTGAAGGTAATTTGTTATACAGCAGTAGGTGACTAGAACATGTTTCATGGAATTTACACTCTGCTAGGAGAGACAGATATTAAAGTCGCTTCCAAACTAACATAAAATGATGCTTGAGGTCAGTGCTACATTGAAAAACCATGAGAGTGCATTGGTCCAGAGAGGTCAGGGAAGCTGCCCTGAGGAGGGGTGGTTGACTGAGATCTGAAGGCAGTGAGGAATTTCACAGGGAGTGAGAGGAGGAGTGTTCTGGCATGAGCAAAAGTCCTGTGGCAGGAAGGAGACACTGAAAAAAGGCCAAGGAAGCTGCAGGGTGGGGAGCAGGGGGTGTCCAGAGAGGAACACAGGGCCCGGACCCTACAGGGCCACCTTGCATGTGGTGCTAAGGGTCTAGACGTTCAGAAGGAGAGTGATGGAAGCCAGCCGTGGCAGGGCATGGAAGCAGCAGCTGTGGGTGGTGGGTGGGTGGTTAATGAGCATGGTGAGCACTCTCCTAGCAATGGTGTTCTAAGTTGAAATGACGCATGCAAAAACCAATTACCGGATAGGACCAAGGTTCTTGTGGGGTTGCATTCCTGCTGAGGGGTCTGATGCCCACCTTTCCTAAGAAAGGCCACGACTTCAAATTTAATTGCATGACCTTGGGGAGGTCACTTTACCTCTCTGGGGACAGGACTCGTATGGATGATTTATAGGTCCTTTCAAATTCTGTGAATCTAAGAATCAATTCTCAACGACTCTCCCGTCATGAATAAAGCACTCGCTAAAACTTACATAAATAGATTAAATAGGCCAACGACATGAAATTATATTTAATATGATTCATTATCATAATGTGCTATATACAGAGCTATCTCTTTTCTCCCTAATGCCTGCCTTACTTTTATGGCAACACAAGGGTTAGGAAAGGCAACCACTGAGCAAATATCCCGTGGCTCCCCGGGGAAAGTCCGGCCATTTCAAGCTGCAGCAGAAAAGCAAATGTTATGTGTGTGGCCATGGCCTGGATGTGGAGCCGTGGCCTGGCCCACCCACTCACTCGCCCCCAGGTGCGGACACTGCCTGGTCAGTTAGGTTTGCTCGCCGGGCAAGGGACACACTCTGGACACCAGTTTACAGCACTCAGTGAAGACTCGAACTCAGTACCACTGAAAGTGCAAGGGGGCGCCTGGGTGGCTCAAACGGTTAAGCGTCCGACTCTTAATTTCGGCTTAGGTCATGATCTCAGGGTCGTGCGATCGAGCCCTTTATCAGGCATCTGCTCAGCGGGGTCTGCTTGAGATTCTCTCTCTCCTCTCCCTCTACCCCTTCCCCCACTTTCAAGCTCTCTCTCTCTCTCTAAAATAAATAAAGAAATCATTTTTTAAAAAGTGCACTGAACAGCAGAGCACCCAGATTTCGTGTCCTTTATTCTCTGTGACTTTGGCCCCATCGCCTTACCTCTGCAAGCAGCGATTTCCTCTAAAATGGAGTGAAAAAGCCCTACCTACCCACTTGCCATAGATGGGTGATGTAGAGATTAAATGACATAAATCCTGTAAATTGCAATATGCTATGTGCCTGGCTCGTGGGATGGACTGAATGTGGTTATCCCACCCCATTCTTCAGTGCTGTTCTTGGACAACTGAAGCTACCCACGGTTGAGATTACAAATGTCAAACTCACAAATACCAAGGGTCTACTGTATGTATTTATGCTTAAATTGACTGTTCAGAAAACACAAAGTAGGTTCAGCTCTCTCCGTAATCCCTTTTGCTATTTTTATACTGTCCCAAGTTAAAAATAAAAACAAAAACAACATTGCAAGCAATGTTCAGGAGAGGTGACCAGGCCCACTGGGCCCCCATGACATTTGCAGTCTGAATAACCAGCAGGGCTCTGTCCCTATTTGGGATGCACGCTTTGGGCTTGAGCTGGTGTTAAGTGCACGCGCATGCGCACACACACGCACTGATAACTCGCTGCTGAGAGTGTGCCTGGAAAATTAACTCCCGTTTCCTTGACACAGTCCTGCTCTGCTTTCCAAGATGAAAGACATATCGCCTCCCACGGCAGCAGCCTCACTCCCATCTGATGAGGGCAAGTGGTGAGGCCAGCAGAGAGCAGAGGGGGGGGGTGTTGCCAATGAAGAGGTGATCAATCCTCCAGCCACCCTGCTGGCCCCGCATCCACAGGGCCCCTCCCAGGCCGGGGCTGGGGAGGGGGCAATGTGTCTTCAGAGCAGGCAAGATGAAATGGTTGAGTCTTGGATCCATCTAGACAGTAAATTTTTTGAGTCCCTATAAGCTAAAATCAATATTGGCACAACTGTGTGTCATTAAACACTAAATGAACATGACAAAGCCAAACTGCTGCCTATTAAACAAATGAGTTTTCTCTGCGCACAGGCACAGCAGGTTATTAAATTCTTTATTACAGGAACATCACCATTTGAAGGGGGTAAAAATACGTCTTTATGAGTCATCTGTATGTATGTAGTTGCATGGCCTTCCTGCACCCACCCCCGAAGACACTCTGGCTGTCCCCGACCTTCTCCTCCCACGGGGAGAGGCAATTTCTCCGAGCTGTTGGGAGAGGCAGACAGAAAAGGGGGAGGTGACACCTGGTGACACTCACATGTCAGGAGTCTGTCCAATCATTGCTGATTCACTCAACATTCAACCAACACCTACTATGTGTCAAGCATTCTGCTGGGTCCTCGGGACATAGTGGTGAACAACCCGCAAACAAACTTAGTCCATTTGCCCAAGAGTCCCACCTCTTTAACATATCAGCTCGGATACTTGCAAGTGCATCTCAGGAGACCCAGCTGCCGGTGGCCGAAAAGCCAGGGGTATTTCTTTTTTCACCTAACAGAAAGCCTAGAGGCAAAGTGGTTCCAGAATTGTGTAACGATTCAGCCATGTTATCACGGACCCAGGTTCTTTCCATATTCATGCTCCGCCCTCTCAGTGTGACGCTTGGCTCCTCATGGTGGCAAAAAGGCTGCCATAGCTCCAAACATCTTGACCTCACACAGCCAGAGTTAGTTTGTACTCCCACATCTCATTGTATCAGGAGGTAAAACCTTTTCTATAAGCTCCAAAAGGTTTCCCTTCAGGTCCCACTGGCCACAGGTGGTGTATGTGCTCAAGCTAATGCTAAGGGAGGCAGGAATGTGAGCCTCGTGGATGTGAATGGTGGTTCCCAGGCTCCCTTTGCTCCCCTGAAACAGGTTTCTCTCTCCATTGTCCAGGCATCTGTGATTCTCTTGGACCCTTATCTGCTAGCCGCCCCCAGGTCTGCTTGCTCTGCTTTGGCATTTCTCTAGTGCCTGGCTATGCTGGATATTCTCTGTCCACTGTTCTCAATCTCCTCTCACCTTCTCCACCTTCCTCTGTGCTCCAGGGCCTGGCTGTCCCAGAGATGTCAAGGCGCAACTTTGCTTTCTGTCTGCAAGGTGGGACAGGCGGGTGGGAGGCACACTGGAGATCAGAGGCGAGTGGAGAGGCAAGTGGGGTGTTTGTTTTCCCAGCTTCCTCCATGAAGTTGCCGGGGTTGTCCTTGTCCCTCTACGGAGGCCACAGCTCCTGCAGGACTGCCCTCTGCCACAGCTACTCCCGCCAAGATGCCCCTACCTGCTTCCTCCCCTCGCCGACCAGACATGGGGTGCTGGGGTACCACACCATCCCTTTGGGTCTTCCATAGGTGTGCCCTTTCTCAAACTCTCCCTGAGAGCCCTCTCTGAGCATGCATCTGTCTCTTGCCAGCCCTGGCTGATGGACTGACCCATACACCAGACCCCCCACCACTTTCCTAGATACCTTTGACCCATATACGCTGATCTGATCTGGCCTGAGATTCTGCTGCCCTCGGAAGCTGGAGGAGGGAACTAAAGGGGTAAAGGAAAGAGAAGAAAGAAGATTTGCAAGGATGGAAAGGTTAAGCAGATGGATGGGACTCTTTCTGAGCAGACCCAGCCTGTCCCTGGGGGAGCATGCAGGGCTTTGTTCCCTCACTGCACTGAAGGCAGGTGCTCCAATCAACCTGGCGTGTGCCCACTGGGATTTCTGATCAGGACTACGAAGTCACCCGTCTTCTCTGCTTCAGCTCAGGTTTGCTACCCCAACCCAGCCAGGTCCCAGAAGCAGCAATTCAGGACTCAGACAGCACTTTCTGTACATTGTTGCTCTCAAAATCCACAGTAGCCAAGCAAAGTAGACATTACGGTCTCCATTTCACAGATGAGGGAACTGAGCCCCAGAGATGTAAAGCATCTTGCCCAAGGTCACACAGCATTTCCAGCACATCCTACCCCTGACTTCAAATCTGTGTTCTTTCCTTGATGCTGCAGTCCCTGGTCCCTGCTCTGAGTAGTCAGGTTCTAAACACTGGATTGTTGTCCTGGTGAAGTAGGACAAAGAGGATCTTTTCTCAGTTTGCATTACAATATGTTAGTATACATAATTTCTTCAATTGTTCAGTTTTTCTCTAAATCTTTTCAGTCTTTTGGCACCCTATCAATACTGAATCTCATATAAGACAGGATAAGATTTAGCACAAAGTCACAGAGTTAAATCCACTCAATCACAGTGTTCCGCACAGATTATCATATGCTTCTCTGTGCTTTATGCCCAGATTAGTGGTTTGAAAACCATTCTTCCACAATTGTGTTCAGAGTCCAAAACCTTGACCTAGGATAGAGAAGTAATCTCAAATCCGGGCATGAAGAAACCAGCAGTGGCTCAAGGAGCTGCTGTGTTGAAAAGGACGTGAGGCTGCATCTGGACTTGGGGAACAATATCAGGGCTCCATTAGTTATGCCTGCCACAGGCACAGGAGTGGGGATTGTCGACATGCTTGGCATTTATTTATACATATTTACACATCCTCACCCAGATCTTTCCTGCTGGCAGAAGAACAGAAGCCAGTTTCAACCCATCTCGGTTTGGACACTCCTTAGAACGTTGAAGGTATAGGAGACAGACAAAATTGGCCCCATGTCCCCCCTGTGTTAAGTGGCTATCGTGGTGGCATTAAAGATGATCATATAATATTATTTAAATGTTTTTTAATAGCCGTGACAATGGCCGAGCTCCAACTGCAGACCTTGACCACTACCTAGCAAAAGGGAAATTGTTTGGCTTATAGGATGAGAACATAGTTGGCATGGAGCCCCCTCAGCCATCCTTGCTTGCTGAAATTCAGAGGAGAGTCTCTCTGAAGGTGACATCACCGTTGGCGGGGTGCAGAGGTGTGGGCTCTCTGCTGGAAGATGAAGGAAGGAGGTGGGCTGGAGAGAAGCCCTGTTACCCAGGCAGTTTATGGGCCCATGGAAGCAGTAGCCCCTTCTGGCCCGTGGGAATGGCATGGGCTCGCTCTTGGGGGATGTCCTGCCAGGGGCAGAGGGTCACGGCAGGGGGAGGGTGGACAGATGAGAGAATGTCTATCATGACTCGTCTCCTGAGTCATTCCCCCAGTGGCAGTAACAACATGTCCCAGCTCTTAGAGGGAAGTATGTAGACTCGAAGTATGTAGTGTGCAGGGAGGGTGTGAGCGAGACAGTGAACATCTCAGAAGGGCCTGCGGGGGTGGGGTGGGGGCCAGCATCAGAAGCCTTGGGATAATAACAGGGGATGCCTTCGAGAATCTTAGAGAGTGGTTGGTGCTCCTTCGACTTTTAAGACTTGGCGCAGCAGCTCAGCAGGGACGTTTCCCCATGCTCCATCTGCCAGTGATCTCCTGGGGACCCTCCCTGCAGTCTCTGGAGGGAGTGAGTCATCCTGAAGGCTGACAGGGTGGGGCCTGAGGCATCCTGTCTCCTGCCACTCCCCTGCCCGTCCCATGTGCTGGCTGCTTCCGATCGGTCTGCAAGCCCTTCCACGCCTCCTTGCTTCTGTGCGTGCCATCCCCTCCGTGGGAAGCCTCTCCTCTCCTGGTCTACCTGCTCTTCCTGGCCACATTGTCCTGCAGGGCTTCCCCAAGCAGGGGTACCCCTTCCTCGTCTATGCGCCCGCAACACTGCGTTCCGGGGCTGAGCGCACGGCGTGGGTGTCGGCTGTAAACTGTCGGCTTGCCTGTGGTTGCTGTCACGGTATCCTCACAACAGCCTGGTGACAATGGGGGCTCAGAAAGGATTGATGAACTGCCCACCATCCTGCAGCCGCACTGGTCCTCCAAAAACGAAAGAAAGAAAGAAAGAGAAAAAGAGAGAAAGAGAGAAAGAAAGAAAGAAAGAGAAAAAGAAAGAAAGAAAGAGAAAAAGAAAGAAAGAGAGAAAGAAAGAAAAAGAAAGAAAGACAGAAAAAGAAAGAAAGAAAGAAAGAAGAAAAAAAAGAAAAGAAAAGAAAAAGAGAAAAGAAAGGCTGATTGGTGGCATTTGCCAATTTCCACGGTGTAAACATTCTAATAATAAATATTCCAATAATGGCAATTTCACACTATCAGCACTTTAACCGTGGTCTCACATTATTCCTGAAAATTCGGTGATTGGTTCATACAAGCTGGTTCGGGGGAGTGTGAGCTGGTAGGAGCCGGTACGAGTCGGTAGGAGCCAGTTCTGGTGTGTGTGACTGTGACCTCATTCTCCATCTGCAGGAACCAGGCTGCGGGCTGCTGAAGAGTCGGACTGGCTTTTTACTAATGCTATCCCCCGGCGCCCAGCCCTGAGACTAAGGACCTCCACACTGGAGCTAAGTAGATACTAAATTAAGGTTTGTTGCAATGAGACGGGTTTCTGAGCTGGAAGGTCGCCTGGTCAGAACTCCCTCCCCAGGACACTGCCTCTCTTCTTCTCCCCTCAGTCGGACGCTGTCTGAGAGGCTCAGGTCCCTGTCCTGAGGTTCACCAAACAGGAAGAGAAGGAAGAGACAGAAGCGGGGCTAGGAAGGCGCCTGGGCTCAGGCCTGGACGTGGGCTGTCAGGGGCAACAGAGGCCTCTGGCCTGGGAACAGGTGGCATGTCTGGGCACCGGCAGGAGGAAGCTTCTGGAGAGTGGGTGGCGAGGACAGGTTCAGACCACGGTATCAGGTGCCTGGGCCCGTCACCCTACCGGACGCTTGCAAAACAAGCCGAGGGGCTGACACGCCAGGCAGCCGACAACTTGGCTGTCACACTGATCACACTGGATCCACCTTGAACGTGTATGTATACGTGTGTGTGTGTGGAAGGAAGACATCTCTCTCTCCCAGTAGGTAAGCTGGATCTGAGATTTTCTTTAGTCCAGCAGAGGTGGGAACAGGATCCTCATAGTTGACAGTAGTGATGCGAATTAGTGTTGACACGTGTGTGACAGGCCGGCACCGGCAGGGAGGACTAGAGAAGAGCCTTCCAGAGTGCGTTGGGTCCCCACAATGGGGTCCCTATGAGAGGACAGACCCTGTCCAGGGCTGGCACTATCCCTGGAGCCAGGTGAGAAGCACACGGAGTGGTGAGCCTCAGTGCTGGCCGGGAATGTGGTCCCCAACCTGGCGTGTGCGTTAGTGTCGTGTGGGACTGGAGCAGTCCCACGGGGAGCCCGGAAAGACCCCACTCTCAGAAGGGTTTCATGGGCTGCTGTCGCCATCGTGAGATTCTCCATAATTTTTGAACATGGGGCCGCTGTGTTTTCATTTTGTGCTGGGCCCTGCAAGTGATGGGGCAGGTTCTCCCTGAGGGGCTTGTCAAAATCCACGTTGCTGAGCCCCTGCCCCAGAATTTCTGCCTCAGAGGGTCTGGGTGGGGCCAGAGAATCTGCATCCCTGACAAGCTTCCAGGGGCGAATTTTGAGACTCCTCTGAGCCGGGGCTGAGCAGCACCATGGGATCAGAGAGGAAAGGCCATTCAGACAAGCTCCGTGGCCTGGTCAGAGGGGCCACGGAGTCAGAGCTTGAGGGGGCGCACCAAGGGAAGCTCAGCACCAACCTTTATTCTTCAGGAGACCAGATAGCCAAGGACAAGTGCTGACCTTCAGCAGAGGGGAGAATTAAGGGTGAGCATGTGAAAAATGGTGTAGTTGACCACAAAGAGCAGGCCTTGGGACTAGTAGGCAGATTGGGGTAAAAAAAAGTCTCAAATGAGCTGAGTTTTAAGCCAAATCAAGGGAAACTGAGTCACGTGAAGCAACACACCTGCACCTGCCCATGGGCTCAGGAGAAAGTTGCTTGACCAGAGCCTCTTGCCCTCCAGGAAAGAAGGTTGCCCAGCTATTGATGGGATCTGTTGGATGCTTTGAGCCAGGAGACTAGACAGTGAAGTGTTTGAGCTCCAAGGACAAGGGAGGGTGGCATCCTGGCGTTGACCCACAGACCTGCGGATAGGCCAAGGAGACTTCTGCCCGGAGGAGGTCCTGAGGCTGTTCTTCTAGACATTCTCCAAGCGGAATGCTCTCTCACTGACCTGCACTGGGGCCCGGAATCCCACCAAGGAGGCACTATTTCTTCCATTGAAAGTAAGGGGTTTTAGCCCGAGATTACAGACTCCCCGGGAGTCAGTGAATGTGCTTTGGAAGGTTCATGGGCTCCACTGAAATTGTTTGTGAAATTTAGTGTTCTATTATATGTACATTTTCTTTCCCTGGGGAGAGGGTTTGTAGCTTTCATCAGATTCTCAAAGGATTCTGTGACCCCCTTGAAAAAGGATTTATTTAAAGAATTTGTCTGAAAGGAGGATTATCCAATAAATGCTATTGGGATAATTGGCTACCTTTTGAGGAAAAAAAAAAAATAAAGCTGGATCCCCACCTAACTGCTTCTACCAAAATACATCCCAGATGCATCAAGGATTTCAGTGTTAAAGAGAAAAAATGATGTAATGAAAGTTAATGGATAAAATTTGAGTAAATATATTTACAACCTTGGTGGTGGAAACCAGTTTTCAAAGTGGGGCACAAAATCCAGGAGCCATCTAGGAAAAGATTGATCAAACTAGTACAGAAAAACTAAAACTTTAATGTAGGGAAAATAAAGGCAAGGGACAAACTGAGGTCAAAACACAAAGGGCAACCTGGGAAAAATAATGAGAACCCAAATCCAAAGACAAGAAGCTGATTTATTCATGTACTCAGAGCTCAGACTCCCATAAAGAAAAAAAAAATTGAATAACCAAAGCTAAAGAAGTAACAGGACATGGGTAAGCAGTGCACACGAAAAGAAATACAATAAACGAATGAAAAAAAAGATGCTCAGCAATCCACTAAATAATTAAGGAAATGCAAATGGATATCGAAAATGGGGTTACCATCTTTTTACTTTGAAGACTGAAATTTATACTAAATTGTGTTTATTTTGTGGATGTTTTATATTATATTTAGTCCTCCGTATCTTGATATTTAGATCGCATCTGGTTCTCGGTATTATAAATAATGTCGTCAAGAACAATTTTGTAGCAAATCCATGATTATTTGCTTAAGATGAATTCCTGGAAGGATCATCAACATTTAGCATCATGTAGTGGATCTAATCGTTTTCCAAAGTGATTAGAGCAGGCAGGCTGGAGGCAAGGCCGCCATGCAGGGCTCAGAGCCCTCCTGGGAATGGCAGCCCTGGATTAGGAGATTGGAAAAGAACGGTACAGAATGTTCACTGAGCATTTATTACATGCCAAGCAGTGTGCTGGACCCTTCCACATTGATCAGGCATCTTGTTTAACCCCACAACAGCAACAGGAAGCAGGCAAGGATTGTTTTCCTGTTGTACAGATGAGGAAACTGGCGATCAGAAGGGTTTAGTAACTTCTCTGAGGTTGCACAGTGAAGCAAGAGCTGGAGTTCTGGGTTCAGGTCTCTCTGGCCTGGAAGTCTGTGTTCTTGCCTGTAAAGGCCAGCAGCAGGTGGTTTGGCTGGGGGCTAGAGGGACATGGGGGAGGGGGTGTGGAAGGCACCGCCAAGAAGGTTGGAGGACCTCAAAGATAATTTTGTACCTATTTACAATTTTCCAGAAGGTTGTTCCTGGCCCTGGGGGCCCTGACATGTAGCTCTCAAGGGAAACTTCTTTAACAAGGAATGGATGGATGGATAGTAAATTGCAAAGGGCAGAGGGAAGTTGCTCTGTTTCCCTCCAGCCCTGACTTTGTAGGTGCATTTAAATGGACCACCCACGCAGACCCTAAGCTTTCAATCACTGGCCGGTGCACACAAGCTTGCATACTTCTCAGCAACAGGAAAGAGTCTTCTGTGTTCTCTCTGGTCCCAGAGAATTGCAAACCCTTTCCCATCTAATTGCTCTTCTTAACTCTTCTATGGGTCTTCCCCAGCAAAGCCAATTCCTCTCCCTCTCACACTCGATCAGATCAGACCAGCTCCCTCCCCAGATCACACAATTAAGCATAGCCATAGTCTTGGAGAACAAAGAGCAGGTCTGATGTTACCTTTTAAGTAAGTAAATTCTAAAGATCCAACAAAGTTAGAAGGAGTTTGGAGGCTCAGAGTTCATTTTCTAAGAGGAATCACTCTTCCCAACCAGAATTGTGTCTTCAGATCTTCTGTAGCCAAAGGAAATAAACCATGAGTCTGGAAGCAGCCCATGTAAGCAGAGAGACGCATCATTCCATCCTGCCTGTGACGGACAGTAAGTCGCTTTCCTTGCTCTGCTATTACTCTAGAGCCATCATTGGTTAAAGTTATTCTAAAAACATCTGGCTGTTCCTAAAGACGTGGAACACAAGGAGAGCTAGTGTAGAAAGTGCCAGAAGACTTATACAATATCCATGTTCTTTGATCCAGCATAATTTCACTCCTATGCGTTTATCTTAAGGAAATAATCCGATTTGCACAAAGATCTACCTACAATATGTTCTTCGTGGCATCTTTATACTCCTAGAGAACTGGAAGCAAACCAAAGTCCAATAAAGGGGACTGACCAAGAAAATTAATGTGACTATTAAAAATCATGCTGCGGAAAAGACAGTGATGGGGCCAGACGGTCACAATATAACCGTTCGTGGGCTGGCAGGGAAGCAAGCTAGAAAACACTATGCCCAATATTAGATATTTTAATAAAGAAAAAATATAGGGGGGACAGAAAAGTCTAGAAAATCTATGTACCCAAAACATTATGAGTTTTTCTCCAGGTGATGGATTTAGGGGCAGTTTTTCTTTCCCTTGTGCTTTCTGGGTCTCCACGTTTACTGCATTGAGTACCTATTGTAATAAGAAAAACCATTTTTCAAAAGAAAGGGTTGTCTGACGGATCCTTTGGTGGGTGCCGGGAGGTGGGCAAGGGCGCAGGGCACCTGTCCGCCCGGGTCCAGGGCGCAGGTGGCTGTGGGGACTGCTGGGCCACAGGAGAGGGGCGCCGGGCTCACGGATTCGTCTCTTATGATCACTCTTGCCTCCTTGATCCACTGGGGACAATCAGGGTCTCAAATACCCAACCTGTTAGACACAGTGTTTGATGAAAGATCGCGTACCTCGGATTAGTGCTGGGTTGAAAAATGACCCACGAGTCCCCAGAGAGAGAGCAGAGCTGGAGCAGAGCTTGGTATTTATAACCCGGTCTCCCAGCCTGGGTGCAGACACCACACAATTCTGACAGATGATTCTCATGAGAAACTTTCAGTTTCCATTTGATTATGGGCCCATAAACACAGATTGCAATTGAGTGGAGTTAGGGCTCTGCCGGCATTGGACCTACCAGGGCTCGGGAGGCCTTTTCGATGGCTCTGGCGTGCCTGTCACCTGCTGGAGCCCCAGGCTACTTGTGGCTCTGAGCACCTGCCCACAGTTATGCTTGAGCTCTGATGTGGCTGTTGCCAGGACCCAGGTGCCTCTGTCTCTCTGGTCACCTGGGCGGGGATGCATCTGCCCCCCGGAGCATCCAGTCCTTCCCGGCTTCGGGTGGTAGAGTGGGTCCAGATGGTTCTAGGAGGCTTTGGCCAAGTTTGGTCTGGGGTCTACATCCTACCTTTTCTCTTCTTTGCTCACTCATTCATTCACTCACTCATTCGTCCGTCATCTGGCAATACTGAGCTTGCTGCCATGGACCCAGAGATAGCAGGCAGGTGTAAGGATACAGAGACTGAAGTCCCATGGCTGCCCTAGGAGCCCCACTCCGAGACCATGTGGTGGGCATTCACTGAGAGAAGCTCCAGAGCTGAGCGAACACGGAGGAGGGAGAAGCCACCCTGGGCTATGAGGGAGGGATGCTGGCCGCTCAGTCCAACAGACGGGTCCCCAGCACCTTCACCACCCCAGATCCCATGGGGGTAGATTTGAAAAGTGGAACGACCTGCACGTTTCCTACCATCTTCCAGCTTTATAGGCTAAGATTGTGTCTTCTCCCTCCAGCGATGGGGAAAAGATTAGGAATTGCTTCCGGACCCTCGAGCAAGGGGACGAGATGAACCCATAGCAGTGACACGTAAGGGGTCTTGAGTCTTCAGTTGGGATTAATTCAACCAGTATGTTTGGGCCCTGGGCCCGGCACTGTTTGAGGCACTGGGAAGCCTAAAAGACCAAATGAGATCCAGTCGGAGGACCCAGGGAGCTTGCAGTCTGCTGGGAAGAGAGACAGAGACCACAGCCAGAGAAACGCACGCCTGTGTATGAGTCCCGTGCAGAGAAGCTCCAGGGGTAACTTCAAGCAGAGAAGAGGGTGAGCAGCGATGGGGCACAGGTGTGTTTTATATACAGGCAGAGGGGCTGACATCTGGGACCGTGGTGACAACAGAAGTGACCGGACTCTAGATGCATTCTAAAACTGGAGTGTTCAGAAAAGGGGGTGAAGAAGGGAGGTGTGGACGAGGATTCTCAGGGTGCAGAGTGGAAATAACAGGAAATATCACTTTGAACCCGCACCCCTGTCCCAGGGCTCCCCACATACCATCCCGACATCACGGTCCCTTACCCAGTGCTAGGAGGTGCCGCACTGTCTGTTTTGTCCACCCGTGCACCTGTCTGCCTTCTTTGATGTACGTTTGCACTGTGCTCTGTGTTGCGAATGCAGCCCTGAACAAGAAAATGCCTGCCCCCCCTCACCAGTGCGAACCCCAGTGCAACGTGCTTTGGCTCAGAGCTCGGGGCACCCTCCCGGTCCTGGGCTCAGACGCCAGGCAATCCAGCACCACCGCGGGGCCCCGATGCCGTGCTCCGCAGTTCGGGCTCCTTCTCCATAGAAAGGCCCCTGCCCTCCCAGCGTGTGTAAGGCCTCCGGCCCAGGCGTGGCTCGCACCAGCCTCGTTTGCAGACCAGCTGCTGGCTCTCTGCTCTTTCATCCCGGTTCCTGGGAGGCCCTGGCTCTGCATCCTTCACAAACGCATCTGGACTTCTCCAGACCACATGACAGGAACATCTGCCACCAGAAAGAAAAGGACACAGCGGCCCTTTTGTAACTGCTCCTAAATGTCTCCAGCCCTGCGGGCACTTGCATTTGGGTGATAGATTTAAGGACTTCCAGTATGTTTCTAGAAGCGTATTGTTGTCTTCTGTGGTCCAGGAGGCAGCAGGAAGAAGGGTATAGCACAGTGTGCAGAGACCACAGGCACTGAGCAGAAAAGCTTACGCAAGTCTTCTGTCCCCAGTGACGCTTAGAATGGGACAGGCCCACAAGAAGGGCAGGCAAGGTGAGGTGGCAGATACCCACTGTACCCCATGGCCTCATGGCCTTTCTACCTGCCCTCAGCTCCATCTCTTGGCCTGAGGGCTCTTTCTGAAGCCCTAAACGTTCGCTTTGCCCGAGGGGGAATTAACCTGCTCTTCTGGAGCAGCCCTCAACAGTGACCGAGGGGACTGGGTGTGTAAATGCCCCAGGGACCTTGTTCCTCAGCTGCGGTGAGGCGGAGTCCTCCACCCTCCAGGTCCCGACATGCCCGCAAGGGGAAGCTCCAGCTGCCCAGGTGGGGGCCGGCTCGGTAACGTGCTCCTCCTGCTGCTTTCCCTCCCCTGCCTCACCTCCCCCCTCCCCGCTGCAAGTCCTGCATCACCTGAGGTGCACCTGATCTGCCATCAGCATCTGCTTGTGGAAGAACCTAGACGGAGCCCAGTGATGGCAGATGTCGGCGGCTGTGAGCCCATGGGTCGTTGTCACGGCAGTTCAAACCGAAACCAAGAACCTGTGGATGTTCTGGGGCGTCAGAACAGAGGAGAGACACCATGGGGTGGAGATGATCCACTGAAAGCCGATCCCCTTGTTCAAGGACCAGCTTGGAATAGGACTGAAGTCCAGAAAGGGCTCCTAAACAGCCCGTTTAGAAGGTGCAACCCCACAGCCTCAGAGGGCAAGAGCTCGCCTGGCTTCTCCATTTCCCCCAAAGCAGATCATGCTTCTTTGTTGGAATTCGAGGCCGTTTAATCTCCGATTCAGAGACTTGGGCTGGATTAGGGAACACCGGGTAGGATTTCGACACCGGGTATCACTGGATTGAGAGAAAGAAGTGTCGGCTTAACAGCAACCACATACACGGACATGGGTGCGGGGAACTGCGGGGGTCCCGAGCTCCTCAGCCTCAAAATACAGCCGTGTGATTGTTTCGTGGATAAGCTCAGCATATGCCACGGCCCAGCCACAGGACCACGGAGTCAACCTTCCCGTTTTACAAAGAGGGAGACCCAGCCCCAGTGATTCCACTGTCACTTGCCCTTCACCCACACCCCCAAAGCTCACTCTGTTCTCATGCTCCTTTACGAACAAGCTTTGCAAATGTTCCTAATTTCTTTCCATCGTGATAGCCCATTTCTCGCATCCTTTATGGAGTGTTGGGAATGGCCAACATGGGGGAGCCCCTCGTTCGCCATCTCCTGAAAGGGCAGCATGATTCAAAAGAGGGTGGACAGCAGAGCAAACACCTTAGCTCTCATTTGCAGTTGGTTGGAGGGACAAATAATAAACCATTCAGACCGAGCTCCCGATACCTTGGGCTTTGCATCCTCGCCGGGCACGGAGGGGAGCCTGGTTCTCATTTGAACAGATGGGGGACCTGCTTGCAACTACTTCCTTAGATACCCACTAACAAACAACATCCTGTCCTGGGTGGGTGGTTGTGACCCAAGAGACTGAGCAGACCTCAAAGAAACACCTGCCACAGAAGTATGGCCTTTGTCTTGCCTTTGAAAAGCTAAGACACCATCTCTGTCACTGCCTCTTTGTCGAAGCATGCAATTTTTTTTTAAGATTTTATTTATTTGAGAGAGAGAGAGAGAGCATGCACAGGGGGATAGGCAGAGGGGGAGGAAGAGGGACAAGCAGACTCCCTGCTGAGCATGGAGCCTGACACGGGGCTCGATCCCAGGACCCGTGAGATTAGGACCTGAGCCCAAATCAGGAGTTGGATGCTCAAAGACTAAGCCACCGAGGCGCCCTTGCAGTTCTTTAAATAAGCAGGTTGGGTGTAAGGTTCTGAGAGCAAGAGGGAGAGCCCCATGCCAGCTTCCCTGCTGTTCTGCCCAAGAGGATACGGGCCGAGGTCTGGGGCAGAAGATGGGATCGGGATGGGCAGCATGTCAACGCATCAACCCTGGATATGTCACGGCCATGCTTGGCCCTGAGCTCAGGCTGAATCTGAGAAGGCATCTTGACCAACCAAGCCGTCTCTGGGACCAGACTTGAACGGTTTTCTTCCCAAGGAGAGGCAGTCAGCCCTGTTCCCTCTTTACAGTAAGACTCTATTGCAGTGGGAGGGGGAGCAAGGTGGGGATACCACTCTGTAGAGGATCCCCAGAATCATTCATGGGCATTCACTGGAGCAGAGCACCAGGCCAAGGATCTGTGAGAGCCTGAGACTCCTGATACCCTCTGGGACAGAAGCGGCAAAGAGCCAGCAAGATGTCCCCACTCCATCTCCCGTGCCCCAAGCAGACACAGCTCATGGTATTCTGATGTTCAATGGGGATAGAGCCTCAGAATCCTTCTTAACACCATCACCCTGGGAGAGATTCACACTGAGATCCAGACCTGACACTCAAGATGAAACTTATTTTCCACATTTGTCCTGGGAACTTAGAGTTTAAAACCGGTTCATGGACACAGATAAACCTGTAACGAGTATGCAGATACTTTGATAAAAAGTGTTTAATGATGATTACAGCAGAGATGATCATTCCCCTTGCTTAAAAGTTAAGGGCTTGTGCCAAACTGTGAGGCTTTAAATCAGAGTATTACATGATTTGTGTCCCTGGACTTGACACAGGGCCATCCTAGTTTGAGTTGGGAGGATATGGCGATCTTCACTAGTCTCTCCCTAAGAGCCCCAGGGATCACTGTCCAAGATACACGTTCTGGGTGGAGAGCAAAGCAGGTAGGATTGAGGTCTCTATCCTCTGTAGTATCTCCCCAATCTGCTCCTGCCTTTCACTCTCTCACCTAAGCTTCCCTTAGGCAGGTGACCATGTAAGTTATCATATAATCTAGGAGGGAGCACGATTCATAATGACACCAGAACACCGGCTATAAACGGGAGGTGCCCCAGGAAAACAGGGATGTGATTCCCATGCCCCCAGGCCCCAGGCTTTCATATGGGGATGTGTATTTGTGTGTGCCGGATTGTGTGTGCGTGAGGGGCAGGTGTGCTACGGGGCAGTAAAAGGGAGCTCGTCCTCTTTCAGCCTGGGGTCGGTCCCTTGCACAGCCCTGGGTCCCTCTGGCTTCTCCTGCCACTTCTCTCTCCGGTGTGAGGGCGCAGATCGATGGAGCTGACAAAGCTCCCAGGCGCTGGAACAATTCATTAAGCCTCTGTCCAGCTCTCAGCACAAGCCCAGCGCCTCTGCAAGAGCCGTTTAATTGCCACTTGAATGAGTCGCTCCCTTCCTTCTCTCAAATCCAGATGCTGCTCGGAAGTCCTGAGAGAGGGAATGTGGAGAGCTGATGGAGCTGTCTGTCCAGCAGGTGAAGCCCCCGGTGCTCGGCCGGCCCAGGGAAGGCTCACCCCTAGCTGCTTCTCCCCGATACGCCCACTTGGGATCTTGTGCAGCTACAGAGGTGTCCGACTGTCACCACCGGGAGGGAATTCTGAGATCTTGGAGCCCAGCCGAAGTGCCCAGAGGTGAAGGGGCTTCCTGGGGCCTCAGGCTTCCTGGGAGCTTGGCTTCCCTGGGAGGGGGCAGGCGGTGCCAACTGCAGTCCTGCCAGATGTCATGGATGGAGAAGACCCAGATGCTACCGCTGGCCATGCAGGGCACGGGACAAAGGGCCGGACGCAGCCAGGACCAGCTGACCTCGGAGCCCTGTTCTTTTTTTTTTTTTTAAAGATTTTGTTTATTTATTTGAGAGAGAGAATGAGAGACAGCACAAGAGGGAAGAGGGTCAGAGGGAGAAGCAGGCCCCCCGCTGAGCAGGGAGCCCGATGTGGGACTCGATCCCGGGACTCCAGGATCATGACCTGAGCTGAAGGCAGTCGCTTAACCAACTGAGCCACCCAGGCGCCCTGGGAGCCCTGTTCTGAGCAGCCCTGTTGGAAGAACCGGGCAGAAGACTCTCAGAACCAAGCGAACCTGGAACCTAGAAACCAACGGCATGAAACCGATTGCACAGAAAGCCTTTCAGGGGACTCACGTGCTAGAAGAATCGGGCTGTCCCCAGGCAGTCCCCACAGGAGCCGCCAGAAACACAATGACCTGCAAACGGCCGCTCCTGAGATTCTGGACCCGACTCTGTGACAGACTCAAAGGCAGCGCCCGACCTTGAGCTCTAACTGTGCCCGCCACCCCGCTCACCCTCAGCCACGCCACGGAGGAGGCCATGCCGTTCCGCCCAAACGGCCAATAACGCAAACTTCACTCCTATCTGTGAAATGCATTAGGATTCCAATTTTCAACAAGATTTCCCTTCCTAAACCTGCTTGGCTTCGCAGACACGTGTGCTGTGCTCTGCCTGCCGGCCTGCAGACAACAGGGCGAGGGCAGAGGCTCTGCGCGCTGGCCGAGAAGGGGAACCCAGCAAGGAGTCCCAAGTTTCAGGTGACTCCGCTTTGGGAGAACTGGGAATGGGTGAAAATATGAACGTGGCATGTGTGCGTGTGCACGCATGTGCGTGTGTGTGTGTGTGGCAAAAGGCCCATGCACGTTGGGGGACGGGCCACGTGGAGGCCCAGCCCACTGACGATGAGCCCAATGATGCCCAACAATCGCATGGATAACACCTTCATCTTCTTCATGCTGCGGTGGTCCAACATTCTTGCCCATCACCTTGGCCTGTCTTGTGCTCAACCCTAATGGGTAGGTGCTATTATGGCCCCATTCCACGGATGAGAACACTGAGGCCTGGAGAGGTTATTAATAAGGTCCAAGAGCTAGAAGGGCTAGGACTGGAAGGGCTGTTGCCTGCCTTTGGGGCCCCCCGAATCTGCCACACCTAGACAGAGTAAGGCTAAAGTTGGACAAGCTTCCAGAGAAATGGGTTTTCAGCCCTGAAGACTGCCGTGAGGGTGGGGACCGTGTGCCCTTCATCCCCCAGGGCTGGTACTCCTTTCCCACGCTTCGGAGAACAGGATGGGCTTGGGCCACACGACAGCACTGCACATTTATCTGTCCTCCCGACAACACGCTCAGAGAAGGCGGCAGGCTACTGACTCATAGGCGAAAGGTTTTTGGTAGACGTCCCAGTGCTGGATCAATATGGCAGCTCTGTCTTCACCAGCTCTGTTGGTCCCAGCCAGAGGCGTGAACCAACCTGCTGGGTGCCACGGGCCCCTGGGGTCACTGCTGTCTTCCTGGGCACCCCAGGACCAGGGCACTGAGTGTGGAGGGAGCTGGACGGGGGGAGAGGGACACGGGCTTTCTCTCTCTCTGTGGAGAAGTGCAAAATCCACTCTGTGGCAGTGGGTGGCTGAGCCTGATGGCTGCCAAGTAAACACCAGGACGGCAGCAGGTCACAGGCGGCTCCCCGGGCCCCATGCTCTCCGGTGCCCACCGAACTATGGCAAGCGTGGGCATTTAGGCCAGAGCAGAGCAGGCCTGGCCTCCCTCCCCAGAGCCTGAGTAAGCAGACATGGGAGGGGGACCTGTGTGGGGCTGGGAGGGCAGCTGGCCAAAGAGCAGGGGGAGAGAAGAAGGCTAGGGGATGACAGAAGCCCACCTCAAAATGGCTTAAGAAAAGCCATAAGGGAAGGGATGATTCCTTCCACTAAAATATCCACGTCTGGCTGAATCCAGGAGCCCAGATGATCAGGGTTTGACCTCTTGATTTCTCAGCTCTGCTTCCTTTGGTGTTGGTTCCATGCTCAGCCAACTGAGGCAAGATGGCAGCCTTGAGGAAGAGAGTGAGCTTTCTTCCCTTAACCAATACAAGCCAAGTTCTGGGTCTGACTCTCATTGGCCTGACGTGGATCTCATGGTGATTCTTGAACCAATTCTGTGCTCACTGATTGCCAGTTCTGCACTGAACAGGATGGGAGAAGGGTGATGTTGCCCAAGGCCCAAGAATGGGAATGGATCTGGAGCCCAGATGGCCCAAGGAGCAATCACAGCCCATTAATGGGGCCCGTGTTAACCTGGATGGGTCAGAGAGCTGGCAGTTCTTGGTTGGAGGAGTGTCCAGGGAAGGCCTGTGCCTGGGGTGGGGTGGAGGGTGGAGAGGTGCCCACTGAAGGTTTTACTCAGAGAGAGGGTGGGGTGTCGCCATAAATAAGCCTGACAGGCCCTGACCTATGGAGAGTGTCAGATGGGAGTTAATGGGTATGTGGAGGGGACAGGGGGTTCACTTGTTCCCTGGGAACATTTCACTAGTAGGTGAATGTTTCCACCTAACAAGTCCCACCAACAATAGCTGATATTTCCCTAGTGTTTAGATACCACAAGGCTTTCCATACCATGTCTCCTTGGATCTTCCCCATCCTCCTGTGCAGGGATCCCAAGTTATTCTTGGGATCTCCACTTAACAGGTGAGGCAGTGTATAGTAGATAGACAAGCATCCTCTAGGGCCAGCCTGCTTGGGTTGGAATCTGGGCTCTGCTGTGTGATTTCACACCAGATGCTCAACCTCTCTGTGCCTTGGCTTCTGCATCGGTAAGAGGAGCTGAGAACAGTATCCGCCACATGGGGTATAGTGAGGCTGAGGTAAGTTGATGCATGTACAGTGCCCGGGGTGCTGCTTGGTACGTGGTGGGGAGGGAGATCTGGGACTTGTATCTTAGACCTCTAGACTCAATCCCACCGCTGGGCCAACAATTTCCAGAGCCCACAGCTATGTGGTGAATGTCTCTGGGATAAATCTTTCTATGGAAGTCTCTGGAGCTCTTCCTTTTATTTTCTTTTTTAAGATTTTATTTATTTATTTATTTTAGAGAGTGAGCATGCATGGGCGGGGGAGGGGCAGAGGGCAAGGGAGAGAGAGAATCTCAAGCAGACTCTGCGCCGAGCGTGGAGCCCGATGCGGGGCTCGATCTTGTGACCTTGACATCATGACCTGAGCCAAAATCATGAGACAGACGCTTCACTGACTGAGCCCCCCAGGCGCCCCTCTGAAGTTCTCCTGGGAGCGCTCCTTCCCGCAGCCAGGGGTGCAGGCAAGTCAGAGATCCTGTGGTGCCTCCCGGCTGATGTTTGAGGAGGGATGCTTTCCTTATCTTTAGCCTGGGGAGATTTCAGTGCCCCCCACCCCAGCCATGCTGCGCCTCCACTGAGGTTCCAGAAACTAAGAGAAAGAACCTCAGATGCAGGTCAGAGGGCTCAGCTCTAGCCCCACCTCCTCGTGCTGTGTCGTCCCGTGCGGTGGCCACTGGCCGAAGGTGACCATTAAAGTTAGATGTAAACCAGTGGAGAAGAAGAAAGGAAACGCTTTTTGTTCCTCAGTCACACCCGGTACATTCGGGAGCCACTAGCCACATGTGGCTCCTGAATCGGGCAGTGCCAATTATAGAACAATTGCATCCCTGCAGAATGTTCTACGGGGCAGCGTGAGCCTAGTGGTTAATCGTGGAGTCACGTGTGTGACCAACAACCGGCTCTCGCTGAATGGTAGCATCCCTTTTTGGGTGGCGGGGGGGTGGGGGTGAGTGTCTGTGGCAAATGGGCAGGTGACAGATGTCACGTGGGGACTCAGAAGTGTGGAGTGGGGCAGGGGCCCCGCTATATATATATATATATACACACACAATCTGTATTACATGATGTATATTACATAATCTATGCAATCTGTATCTAATGTCAAGTGTACTATATTGTATAGGATATTTATCTCATTATATATATTGAGATTTATTATAAGGAATTGGCTCGCATGATTGTGGAGGATGATGCTGGGACTCTCCATGATCTGTCGTCCATAAGCTGGAGTCCGGGAAGGCCGGTGGTGTGGTTGGAAGGCTGAGAGCCAGGGAGCGGATGGTGTAGAGTCCAGTCCAAGAGGAAGCCCTGCAAGCCAGGAACACTGAGGGTGGGAGAAGACTGATGTCCCAGCTCCACAGTCAGGTAGAGAGGAATGAATTCAACCTTCCTCTGCCTTTCTGGTCGATCGGGCCGTCAGTGGATTAGGTGAGGCCCACCCACACTGGGGAAGGCCATCTGCCTCACTCAGTCCACCAATTCAACGCTAATCTCTTCCCCAAACACCCTCGCAGACACACCCAGAAATAAGGTTTAGCCAGCTGTCTGGTCAGGGCATCCCCGGGCCCAGGCAAGCTGACACATAAGATTAACCATCACACTCTGTTCTATGACCTGGGCCCGGAGAAAAGGCTATAGAGAATTGAGCACCAAGGTTCCTGTCCTCTTCCTCTAGGGCCCACACTCTGGGCCTCCCCACAAACCCACCCCAGACAGGTGGGCCCGGGTGACTGAGTTCTGGTCTGTGGAATCTGGGCAGAGGGAGGCCCCCACTTCCAGGCCTGGACCTTAACAGTCTCTCCCTCCTCCTGCGCGGCCCAACCAGATGCAGACGACACAGGAACAATTTTGTGCCCCAGAGGCCAGCTGAGAAAGCCCCCGGCCCAACAACCCACTGGGAATGGAATCCTGCCGAGAACCACAGAGTGAGCTGGGAAGGGGACCCTCCAGATGGGACCCAGCCCTGGCCATCACCTTGACTGCTGCCCGCTGAGACCCTGCAGCAGAGGATCAGATGAAGCCACGCTCAGATTCCTGACCCAGAGAAACTTAGGGTTTGGGGACAATAAAGTCATTAGGTTTGGGGGAATTTTTAAATGCAACAGGAGATAGCTAATATGCCCTGAAAAAGGTGTTAATGCAGGAGGGGAAACAGGTCCCGCAGCCGAGCAGTCGGGTGACTGGGGCTGGGTTGGCATGGACATGGGAAGCCGGAGAGAACAATGGTGCAGAGGCGAGGCGTGGGGTGCAGACCAGGGATGGCCAGGGGAGCCCCGGGGACGCTCTCGTGTGGGGAGGCCCTGTAGATACGTGGGTCCTCCAGTGGCCGATGACCCTAAGTCTCTGCTCCCGAGGCTGACGAGCTCTCTCACTCCACATTCTGAGCACGCAGCCAGAAATATTAAAACATGCCAGAGGAGAGACTGAGAAACAGGGCTGGGGGCAAGATAGAGCTCGCAGCTGGGGAGAGGAAACCAGAATGAATTTCTTCTTCCCGCTCCTGCTTCAGTACGCTCATTGCAGAAGGTGCTGAGGGCGATAAGGAGGGGGAGGCGGGAGCCCGGTGGGCTTTGGGGGGAGGGGGTCACCTGGAGAGGGCGGAGACGTATTCCCCCTGTCGGCCATCCTACCAGTAGATGGACTTCAGGAACACTGTTTTGGATGGATATATCCCCTCCCTGTTGAAGATGCTTCTATTCGTTCTAATCCATTGGCAAGATAAGCCCAGAAGTGTTGGCCTGACACACAGGCTCTCATGTTCCCCTTCCTGTCGTGGCTTCCAAGGGCCGTCCCCGAGCACCCACTCCGGCCGGTGGGTGCCTGCCCTGCATGCACCCCCAAGTACACCTTGAGTCTTGGTCTTTTTCCATCCTTCCGCCCGCCTGGCAGGTCCTGACCAGCATTCCCTACCTCTTTTCCTGGGCAGTTTCCACCCCTCCTTCAAAACCCAGGTCATATCTTACCTCTCAGCAAATCCATCCCTGACAAATGAAGCCCTAAGCACTTTCCCTGTCCTCTGAAATTTTAGACAGTTTTAGCCTCTGCAATTCATTTGTTAATTAATTATGCACTGTGCTGTCTCGAGGCATTGTGGGGGTTTTTTGTTTTGTTTTGTTTTTTCCCTCTGGTAGCCTTGCACTGATAGTTAGCTCTTTGGGGGTAGTTTGAATTTTGCTTCTTTCTATCTTGGCTTTGTGTCGTCTTGTGATCACAGGTGCCCCCAAATGCCGCTGGCGTTCCCCACGGAGCCCAGTGCTGAGCATGGCCACTCTAGGGGTTCAGGGTGCTTTTGCTGGGTTTTAGTCTCGCCTTCCATAGGTCCTGGGATAGTGCTCTAGTTTCTCCACTCCTTCATTCATTGACATCTCCTTCGGGAAGGCATCTTTTTATACTTGTCTCTAAATGGCATTTACTCTTTGGGGTTCTGTCCTGAGTCCTCTCTTTTTCTCATCGTCCTCTCTCACCCTGAATAATCCCACCCACGTCCTAGGGGCATCAGCATGTTCACCCCTCATTGCTTCCCTAAACTTCAGGTCCCTACAGCCAGCTCCCTATCGGACCTTGCAAGCTGCCCGTCCCACAGGCACTTCCAAGCTCGCGCGGCCCAAGCTGAGCCCACTATATGCATTTTCTCGGGCTGCCATCACAAAGTGCCACATCCTGAGTAGCTTAAAACACCAGAGATTTATTCTCGTACAGTTCTGGAGACTAGAAGTTCAACAGCAAGATCACAGGGCCACGCTCCCTCTGAAGGCTCTAGGGAAGAATCCTTCCTTGCTTCTTCCCAATCCCAGGGGCTTCGGGAATCCTGCGTGTTCCCAAGCTTGTAGCTTTCTCAACCCCAGTGTCTGCCTCCATCACACGGCCCCCTCCCCTCCTTGTGTCTGAGTGTCCACTCTTCTCCTTAGAGGGACACCAGTCCTCAGATCCTGTGTGACCTCATCCTAACGAATTGCATTGCCAAGATCCTATTTCCGAATACAGTCACATGCTGAGGTTCCAGGGGGCCATGAATCTGGGGGGACACTACTCAACCTAGTACACCCATTACCTCTTGTCTCAATCATGTCCATTTTGGTAAATTACACCCCAACCCTTCCGGCGACCCAGACACAAGAAGCCTGGGGGTTGTGCCGATTCTCTTGTCCTGGGTCCTGCTCGTCTACACCAATCACTGACCACCTCCTGATACTTCCACTCAGTACCATCTATGGCCACCTGCTAACTTGCTGTCCTAGCCCAGGCTCTTGGGGTATGGGCCAGCCTTTCCCAATCTTCTTTTCCTCCTCACCTACCCCCCGTCCTGGGAAATGTTCATACCATAGGTATCCTGCACATCTATTTATGTTCTCTGTATATCTATGTGCCTTTAGACATAAGAATATGGTATTTTTGCCCCTTCATCAAGAACTAATTTTGCCCTGTTTGGGGTGATGTCAAATCTGTCCCAAATCTCTGCTCAGACAGCACCCCCTCCCTTTGCTTGCATAGTAACGTCTACTTATATTTGGAGACTTGGGTTGAGGGTCACCACGATGAGGACCCCTTCTCCCTGCGCCCCCCACCGGGACATTGGACCCACCTCCTCACACTTGCTGGAGCTGGTCAGCCTCCCAGCACGGCGTCTTAGTGCCACATATTTACTAGTTTACCAGGCTCTCAGCCAGGCTCGATGGTCTTGGCCGAGGACTATTTCTTCCCCGTCCCTACCTTCAGAGCGCAGCCGAACGGCACCTCTCACAGAGTCAGAACTCGCTGAGTGTTTCACTGGGTGGATGAATGAATGAGCGAATGTATGAAGGCTTCTCTGTGCTTTGTTTCCGTTGCACAGCCACCTCGCTTGGACTCTGCCATGGCCACTGACGCCAAGCACCTCCACAGGCTGTCCAGTTCCTACCTGCCCACCTGTTCCTCCTCCACAGAGCCCCCTTTCTCCTTCAGGTGTGTCACTGTGCAGGCTCCCTACCCTTACTCCTGGTTGGCCTCTCTCTCTGTTTGAACTCTCCCCCAGGGGCCCCTGGCCCCCACCCACCCCTTATTTCCCTCACCCTCCACATTCCAGCTGAATCCCCGGAAACCTCCCCATGATGCTCTCCCGTCCTCACCCTCTTATTCTCCCCTCCCCCCACCCCCACCTGCATACCTGCTCAGCTGCACAGCTCTCCCACTCCTTCCCCCCACCCCGCTCCCTCCCCCTCTGGGCACCACCCCCACTGGTGGGGGCAAGGTCATGGAGAAGTGCCTCTTAACTTTTGAGTGTGTGAGGGGGTGGGGGTACAGGAAGGGAGAGCGTCCACAAGACCCTGGGGCGGGTCCTGAGTCAAAGTGGGACCTTCTGCGCAGAGCAGATGTGCGGGTCATAGTCTCCTCCCCGCGAAGGGGGGATGGGTATGGCTGTGAGGTGGACACCTGTCACCCAGGTCAGCCTGGAGATGCACAGTTGGGGCCCCCATTGCAGGATGAGGTCCCCTATGACAGACCACAGACACAGATGATACTGACCCACTGGGGAGAGGGCGAAAAGTCGAGAGCTTTGCGTATAAATGTCAAAAAAACAGCAGGACAAAGGCAAGTGCTGTTTTGGGAGGTGGAGGAGGGTGAGAAGGAGAGGTAGGGAGACTCATATTCAGTGTGGGTAGAAATAGAAGACCTGTCATCACCCGGTTGCTGCCTCTCCTCCCAGATGTACAGACCTTTGCTCTTCAGAGGGTCTTGCCGAAGTCAAGGTGTTGACAGGACGATACTCCCTCTGAAGGCTCTAGGGAAGAACCTGTTCCTTGCCTCCTCCAGCTGCTGTCGCTGCCAACATTCCTTGCCTGGTGCTTCTCAATGAAAAGCCCATGGATGGAGGCGTGTGTCTGGTACTGTCTCTCTCCTATACCCTGCTGTGCTCAGCGACAATGTGTATGGATCTGCTCCTCTTTCCCTCCTCTTCTCCCTCCTTCTGGGGTCTGTGGGACCACTTGGGTTTGGAAAGAGTGCTCTAGGAGTACTGAGTACTGAGTATGCAAGAGTGAAACCTCGACACACCCCATCACTCCATTGGAAGGGCTCCCATCGGGGCAACTGGTGTTGTTTTCAAAAGGACCCCTTGTAGTTCCCTCAGGTGTTGAGTCTCTTGGTTGCAGATGATGCTGCACCACGCTGGGGAGGGGGCAGGGGGCCAGCTCGCAGCCCCTTCATCTCCCTGCTCATTTGCAAAGGAGGGAAATGTGCCCATCCTGGCTCCTGGGTCTATCAGACGGAAGAGAGTAGCTGGATCCCTGCGCCCCCAACTCCCGCCCTTTCCCCCAGAAGGATAGGATGTAGAGAAGGCTAGGGCGGACAGGTGAAGACCAGTGTCCTCCTGCAGACGACAGAGGCCATACTGAGATGGCCATGCCCTCATTCCATGCCTGGGGACGAGGTTTGGCAGGAGAGACGGCAACAGAAGGGCAGGGAGAGGGATTGGGAGGAGAGTCGGGGGAGGAGAGAAGAGCCACACAAAGAGTATAAAGTGTGCACAATGACATGAAGTCACAAGCACTTCAAGCCCCAACTTCTCTGACTCCTTATGTGACCTTGGAGAAGTCCCGAAACTTCTCTGAGCCCCATTTGGCTCATCTGTCAACCCGATTTAATAATTCCTCCCTAATAGGGTGGCTGTAAAGATCAATGGGATAAGGTATATGGATGAATTTTATAAACGTTCTCTACATGCAGAGAATTTCTATTATCTTGATCTTTATATCCTACCGGCTAAGATATAAACCCATGGTGATATTTAGAGGCTTCTAGAACAGATGAAGGTTGGTGACTCTTGCCACTCTAGGCTCAAGAAAATGGAAGGGGGGGTGCTAGCGGGACAGCATGGAGAAACCCCAATCTATTCACCTGTAATGAAGGGACGGGGCATGGGGCAGAGGCTCCCTAACCTGCCTTTGCTACTGTTTGTTATTCTTGGGAGGAAAATCCCCAACCTGCCTCTACTGGAAGCTGGGCTGTCAGGAGGGATGCCTTGACAGGATGATGGATGGTGACCGGGCACGGTTTCTGACACCACAGCACGTACTCTGCATTCTCTATCTGGAGCCACCAGCGGAAGGCTGCAAATAAGCTCTCCAGTTACAGGGATCCCTGATAAAATTCCATTATGGGCCCCGAAGACAATCACGCTGGATTCAATAGCGCAGCAGGCTGGGGAGGCGAGCGGTGTGGTGAGAGCCGAGCATTGCCACTGGGGAAATTTACCCCGAGCCCGGAGGCTCTTGCACCAGCTTTCCATAAAAGTCACCGGTCTGCGTGGAGACTCAAACCATCTCTGACATCCAATTGTCTTTTCCATTTGCGGTTTGGAGGAAATTACGTGGGCCGTGCTGCCGCCCAAGAGGCCAGGACCTCAGTGCTGGAGTCTATTTGGTTTTATTGAGATGTTAGGTTTCCCCCTGGGGGACGTGTCGATGAGAAGCCAGCTCGGTTGCCCGGCTCCCAGCTTGGCCTCTAGCTGATTCATCAGGACTCGCCGACGCCCAGTGAGGGATATAGAACTCCCTGCCCCTCAGAAATTAGGAAAACTTGGCTCAAACCCTCAGTGTCCTGCCTGCAGCCACCCCAAGCCACATTATCTGAGCAGACATGGATACAGAACGTAATTCGCTGGCTTCAGGAACTTTGTGAGTTCAGTAGGACTTGAGGGATGCAGGGGCAGGGGAGGGGGGAATCTTCCAGGCTCCGTGCTTCCCATCCCCCTGGTCCTGGCTCTGCCCTTTCTCCCCTTTCCATGCAACCGATCAACTTCTCCCTGTCTTCTGCAGGGCGGTTCTTCCCCCCACCAGGCTCCCAGGTCCCAGCCTCTACCTCAAGTGGCCTTACCAAGGAATCTTCAAAAGCAAGGCGGGTCTCTTTCTAAGAGGAATCGTATCCTAACTGCTGAGGGAGTGACACAGCCCCCATCCCATGGCATGCATGAATAGCTCACGTGTGCTGTTTCTGCTATGGGCCAGGCACCCTTGGAAGGATTTTCCATCTATTGACCCATTCGGTCCCCTCAGTGAGGTGGACGCTCTGCTTGTCCCATTTTACAGATGAGAAAACTAAGCCATGGGTAAGTCCCATGGCCACCGTCACACAGTAAACCCAGATAGCCTGCCTCCTGTCTTCTTGTCCTCATGGTGGTTACCCTGGATGTAGCTGGGCCCCCGAGAGCCCTCGCCCATCCATTAGTGCCCTGGGACCCTCCTGGAGGAAGGGAGTGACCCTCACCAGCCCCAGTCCCACCCCGCTTCCTTTTAAGAACTTTGCTCCTGGTCGCCCCAACAGTGCATGGCTCCCAAGGGCATTGGCAGTGTGGAGTCAGGGCTGAGTGACCTGAGTTTGTATTCTGACCTTGCTCTTGGCTCCCTGCTCTGACCCTGGCTAATCCCTCGAGGAGAGAGAACATCCTCTCAGCTCATGCATTGGAAATGCCCAGGACTCACCTCTGTGTCCTCCTCGTCTGGGCAAATGAAGGGGGGGTGGCTTGAAGTCCTAACCCCAGGACTCAGAATGTGACTATGTTTGGAGATGGGTCTTTAAAGAGGTGAATATATAAATGAGGTCATCAGGGTGGGCCTGAATCCAATATGACCAGTGTCCTCATCGGAAGAGATTAGGACAGAGACACACACAGAGGAATGACCCCATGAGGACACAGGGAGAAGGCGGCCATCTTTGAGCCAAGAAGAGAGGCCTCAGGAGAAACCAGCCCTGCCCACCCCTGGACCTCGGGTGTCTGGCCCCCAGAACCATCGGAAAATTAATTTCTGTTGTTGACCCTGCCCAGCCTGGGGAGCTTTGTTGCGGCAGTTGGGGCAGACCGATCCATGCATCCGTGCCAGCATCCCCATCAGCGGGCCGCCGATGGGATGGAGCAGGAAATGGAGCGAGCAGAGCGGTGAGGGGAGGCTGGAGGGCCTGTTCAAACTAGCAAGACGCAGGTCCCAGTCCTCTTGTTATTAATGAGGAGGATCAGTGAGGAATTTGGACTTCGGCAGGATGGCGTGGGCTGGAAAACCACCATGTGGTGCCTAGCCCAGACCTAGCGCCAGCCGCCCCCCCTGCCCACCTACAGGCACCCCGGCCTCTCCCCTCGGACCCCCCGGAATGAGGAGGACACAGGAGCCTTTCCTTCACGTTCTTATGTGTCCCCATTCCTCTGTCTGTCCATCACTGCTGATCTCTTGCCTCAATGGCAGCCCCCAGCCCCCGCACTCCTGTGCCCATGGCCGTCACCCACCCTGTTCTGCGCTTAGCATCCTCTTCCAGCTTCGGGCCTCTCCCCTCCCCTCGTCCACATGGTCAAAGCTCCAGCCCCTCACAGCTTCAGACCCCCTTCAGCCCCCCGCTCCCTGGTGCTTCTGTCCCCCGCTCCCCCAGTTCATCCCTGGCCCACAAGTGCCTCGATCGCATGGGCTCAGTTTCCATATGTGGGGATGCTTTTGTGCTCTTTTGGAGCACAGGGTGCCTTCCTGGGGCTTCACCACATCTGGGCCTGGAGGCTTCCTGGGGGTGTCTACGAGGCGCACCTCCCTACCTCCTCCCCACACGGCCCATCTCTTGGGAGCCACAGACCCTGTCGTGAACATTTAAACCCTAGTGGTTGTGCGGAACCAGCTACAATTTTACATTTTCTGCTCTTCATTAAAACAAAAACAAAAGACACGTGTTCAGCCACACACACTATTCTGTTCTCTCAAGGACTGTGAAAGAGTCAAATATTTTCTGATTTTCTCCATCAAATATAAATTTTGGTGTAAATTGTTTGAGCTGCCTCCTCCTCTTCTACTTCTTTCTCCCCCTCCTCCTGTTCCTCCTTCTTTCGTCCTCCTTCCCTTCCCTCCTCCCTTCCCCCCTCCTCCCTCTCTTCTTCTTCTCCTCCTCATTCCTTTTTCGATATGAATCTTGAGTCAAATATTTTTCAGGGAGTAAATGGGCCTATATGGAAAAAGATTCTCCAGCTCAGCAGGACACACGGGACGTTCGCATTTGGGGCAGGGGTGCGTTCCCACTTGTTTCTCAAACACGTGCAACAGCCGTAATTCTGACATTTCCTGCTGGAGAGGAGACGGGACAGAGGAAGCAGGTGGTTGGAGGACATGGGACTGAGGTGCGCACCTGCCCACCGTGGCCCCTGGGGTGTTCCTACCGGTCCCTCCCTCCCCTAGTGGACGGCAGCCTCCCTGAAAGTCAGAAGCTCTCCTTCCCGTCCATTTCTTATGGCCCCTGCCCCAGTCCTGGCCTCTGGAGCCCACGCGCCACGCAGGCCCTGCTCTGGCCTTGCTGGCAGACGGCCCTCTCCGCTGGTCTCAGCTCCGAGCTAGGACCTCGCTACCTGGGGTGCCCCTCCCCCTTGGGTGGGCTCTCGTGGCTCTCCCCTGAAGCAAAGCCACCTCCTTAATCCAAATTGCCCCTCCTGGACAAGCAGATAGCCTATCCTTCTGCTTCTCTCTGACTCCGTCCAGGTCCCTTTATTTTCTGGTCATTAGACAGGACAGAAAATTGGATCTCCCCTGGTGGAAAGTTTCTACCTGGCCTGAAAGGGTTTCCTGCCCCAAGGAAAGCAGGGGGTCCAAAGAGGGCTGCCAAGGATACCGGCCCTGCTCCGGCTTTGGGCACACCTCAGCAAGGACCGGATGGGGAGCTGCAGGGGGATTATCCCCAGATCAGTACAGAAGACTGGTTGCACGTCCCTCGATGCTCGCCCCACCAAAGAGCACAGTGGCCCTGTCCCAGCCCCTCCAGAGCTGGCTGTCATCAGCCCTGCACAGCATACGTGCGGTCACACCCCCGCTGGAGCAGGGGATTTAATCAGGCTCTTGCTATTAGTCCCTGAGTAGTAATTGAAGTGGTCTGATTGGACCTATTAGGCCCAGGGAGCTGTGGGGAGACGGCTCCCAGAGCATTTCCTCTGCCTGCTAATCTATCTGTCTGGCATTTTATCTGGAGCCCAAAGCCCATTCTTGAGCACCGAGGCATTTTACGGTATTATTATTACTTAGCACTTATAACGCACTTCATCAATGAGAGGGCCAGGCGGCCGCAGCCGTAAGGATAAAGCGCGATGCTGCAGATAGAGCGATATGGATCTCGCTCAGGCTGTGTAATATTTGATGCCTGTGTCTTTGGTCCCTTGTGATCTGGTTATTAGTTATGTCTCCACAAGGAGAAAACCTACCGTCTCTCTCCTGATGAATGGGAGCCGGGTGGACAGGAGACTCTGAGAGGGTGCGGGCTGGAAGAGAACATGCCTGGGGAGGTAGGAGCGAGGCTTCCCCGGAACCGACCAGAGACACGGCATGGGGAGTGTTTGGAAAGTGATCCCAAGAAGCCCCAGTGCTGGGCGGGCAAGTGAGACGAGGAGGGGAAGAGGGTCAATAAGAGAAGCTGTGCTGGGAGCAGGTTACTGCCATGGGTGACTGGCGTTCCATTTCACCAGGGAACCTGGGAGGCGGTGAGGAGCACCCCAATCTTACTCCATCCAAAGAGTGAGGAAGCTACTAGAGCTTTTGTCCTCCGACTCCAGCTGATATGGGCTGGGCATTATCCCCAGCCCTTTGAGCTTGACCCCTGCGTGGGCTGAGAGAAGTCCCAGCCGGAGAGTCACAGACGCTGGTCCAGTGGGTGCCTGGGACAGGGCAGGGCACTGGCCGTGGCCAATGGGTGGGCTGTGGGGTCTGGAAACCCATGCGGTGATCATTGGCATCCTTCTCCTCTCCTCTTCCCATGCCAGCCCTGAGTGTTCCTGCATCTCCTTGGATGGATGGAGGCCTGGTACCCTGCCAGCCAGTGTGCAGAGGACCAGGGACTCTGTCCAACCCCCCCCCCCCCCGCCCCCGCTCTGACCCTAAGTGGAGCATTCAGGAAAGGTGCAGAACGGGGCTCAGGCTCAAATGCCAGCTATGGTACCTCTCTCTGGTCGTGTAATCTTGGGCAAGTGACTTGATCTCTCTGACCCTTCATTTCCTCCACACCCACCCATGCCCCTCTTCCTGTTTGGAGTTTTTTGAGCTACCAGGATTTCCTCGGAGGTTCCCAGGGCTGCGGGAGTCCCCACTTCTGGGACACCCTGCACCATTTCCGTGCAGAGGTTGGGAGATGCCCCTCAGCAGCTGCTCCAGCAGCCTGCCCGCCCCGCCTACTGCCTGGGGTTGAAAATATCCCTGAGCTCACCCGGCCAAGGTAGAGCTGCGCAGCATCCCCTGAGGGGCCAATTTATGCAGAAGCTTAAATATCTTTTAAAACTCCTTCCCCTTCCCGGAGATGTGGGAGTCAGCTGCCGCTGCTCAGGGCTCCAGGCTTTTCTTCAAAGGGCATCCCCCCTGGGCAGATGAAAAACTTGCTAGGAAAAGCTCTTTTCTCTTTTTCTTACATATTTTCTTCTTCTTCTTCACAGAATTCTTGCTCCTGCCTCAGCCCCTAACTTCCACAAAACAATCTGGGAGCTTATGGGAATCAGAGCTCTCCATCCCCCCCCAGGGCGCCTCCTACAGGAAGACTTCCCTAATTACTCCCATTGCCTCCAGCATTGCTTCTCCTCCTACTCTTGTGCTCCTCTGGCTCCCGGGCTTCCTGGCGGCCATATACTTGACTTGGGGAGTTCATCTTTAAGGTCTGATAAGCACGTGTGTAGTGGGGAACTTGACATCCACCTCTCCGGAAGGATGACAGCGTCTCAGAGGACAGGAATTGGGCCCCATCCTTTCTCCGAGCCTCCTCGGGGTCTGGTCCCAAAGCCTGGGCCTGGGGCAGGGGCAGCTGCAGCAGACTGGCCAGGGCCCAAGCCGCGTCGGAGCCCACCACGAGGGTGCCTGCCTGATCCATCAGGGATGAAAGGCTAGGAAGCCCTTCATCATATTAAACACCAATTCAGGGCGGATTAAGAAGACATGGCATCCCTTCCCTTGGGCTTGGCGAAATCATCCATCCTCCTGGAACCCCTGTGGGCGGGTGCAGCCAGTCTGGGCAGAGAAGGGAAAGGACCCAGGTAGCAACATGGTGAGGGGTCCTTTCCCTGTGCCTGGAACTGGTTGTAGGGTCAGGCTATTTGGGTCCTCTGGTTCCCTCCCAGGGGCTGAGCACTCCGCCTCCTGCATGGGGTCATTTTTTCCAAAATGCTCAGTGGCCCTTGTCCTTTCTTCAGATCAACTCATCCGACTTCTTCCAAGGCCAGGAGCCTGCCTCTGTCAAGGGCACTGCTAGCAACTGCCTCTTTTGTCTGCCCTTCTTGCGTCGCCATCGTAGGGGGCAGTCCCCTACCAAGGAGATGGTACCTTGGGGAAGGACAGCCTCTCCCTAGCTGGCTGGCCGGGGAGGAAAGACGGGGACACAGGGGAGAGGGGGTAGTGCCCTATTTATAGTTTCCTTTGGGGGCCGAAGGTCTAGATGCTGCGCAGTAGCCTGAGAGGGAGGGGTCGGCTCCTAAAGGAAGGGCAGAGAGAAGGGGATGGGCAGTTATTGATTTCCTTCTGTGCTCCTGGCCCCGCGCCATCTCGTCATGTAAATACAGCGTGCTGGCCAAGAGCGCGGGCTCCCGAGTGCACAGAGCTGGGGTAGAAGTCCAGCTCCCCTGGTTTCTGGCTGGATGGCACCGGGCAAGTGGCTTAACCCCCCTGAGCCTCAATGCGTTCATCTGCAAAGTGTGAATAATCCGAGTCCCCACCTCCAAGAGCTGCCATGAGGATTGAATGAGACCCTAGATCTGAAGCTCCTGGCAGCGTGCCGGCCCTGTCAGCATGCACTCCGTGGACATTAGCTCCTTCTGTTATCCACGGCCCCGTGACGCAGAAGTCGGCACCTCTCTTTCTGGGAGACACAAGCTGCCAAGCTTCTGAGACATTAAGAAACTAGCCCAAGGCCACTGAGTTAGAGAGTGGCAGGCTGAGATCCGGGCCCGGGCCTGCCAGCCTCGAAGCCCAGCCCCGCTCAGACATCCTTCTGCCTCCCCGGGAAAGAGATAAATGAGCCCTGGCCTTGAGAGGTGCCCGCCCGCTCAACCACGTTGGCAGGGGCAGGGGGCACGGCTGCCAAGCGCCTGGCAGCCCGCATTGCCCGGAGGAAACCTTTCCTTGGAGCTGGCCGAGAAGTGGCTCCGAGGTGAGCCCCGGATGTGGAAGTCAGGGGGGCAGCTGCACACTCTTTCACCTTGTGCGGGGCTCTGTCCTTCAGTGGCCGGGAAGAGGGATGGGGCGGACCGATGGTGGGGGAGCCAGGGCCATAGCCCTGCACTCACTCCCTCATGCACGTGGAAGGACGGAGTCTGGATAAACAATTACAGTCTATTTACCTCCGACCATATGGTGTTGGGGAACAGGTGTGCAGGTAATGAAGAGCCCAGCTCCAATTAAGCGTCTGGGAACCCGGCCGGATTCCTGCTGAATCTTTTGCTTGGGCTAAGGCCCATGTACAAATGAGAGCTAAAAGGGACAGAGGCTTGGTGGAGGCAGAAGTGGGAGCGGTGAGGCTGCAGAGACGCAGGGCTGGGCCGCGTAGGCGCCTGAGGAGGGCGCGAGGCAGGTGGCGGCCACCTGCCATCCCATTTCTGCTGGCTGGGACCTCGTCTGGGGACTCGTCCGTGGCAGGAGCATCTGGGAGCTGTGAAGGAGCCCACTTCAGGGCCGCCAATCTCTCGGTAAGGCCCACCGGTCTGTACCTGTCCAGGTGGGAGGTCTGGAGATTTCCTGTAAGACCATGGGGCAGGGCCGGGACTTGTCACTCTCCGCCAAGGTCATTTCCACCCTGGCCCTCCCATGTGTCTGAATTTCCCTCTGTCTTAATTCCCAGCCATTTGACACATAGTGTTGAGGCCCTACTGTGTGCCAGGCACTGTGCGAAGCGCTGGGACACACACAACAACGAAAGGCCTTGGTTTCCTGGAGTTTATTTTAGGCATTTTAGGGGGATCGTGAGAAAATAATGCTTCACCATACACAAATAAAGCCATTTCGGAAAGTGGGAAGCAGACAGGGAAAGCGAACCACCCCACCCGGCCGATGGACTCCTCACCGTCTTTGGGGGTCCGGCTCAGGGGCCCTGTCTTCTGACACTTGCGGTCAGCCACCAGCTCCTCTGGGCTCCTGGTCATTCCTTGACTCCCCCCATTACAGCGCCCGTGGTGGGGGTGGAGGTGGGGGGTTGTACCCAGCTGCTTCTGCGTCCGTCCCTCTCCCTCCAGGGCACTGACCTTCTTCTGGACAGGGAGGGTGTTGGGCTCAGGGCATGGCAGGGCTGGCTGGGCAGGAATGAGGGCTTGGTGCGTGATGAGCAGTCCGGCCTGACTCTGCAGCCCCAGCCTCCAAGGACACTTGTCCGGCCTGCTGAGAGGCCACCGTCCCCTCTGGCCTTGGCCTCTGGGAGCAGCCCCCCGGCCTCATCGGATCACGGAGCCAGGCCAGGTGTGGGAGGCTGCAAACAGAACCCAGAAGAAGATGGACAGCTCCCGTCCCTGCGGAGGGCTGCCTGGAGTTGAGCGAGGGCACACGTCCCGATGAGCCTCTTGTGTCAGTTTTTACTGCAGTGATGAGGCTGCAGAGGGGGCGTGGGGGGAGCACCAGCCTCTGTCACTGGCGAGGAGACAGACAGAAATGGAGATTTTTCATGCCCCTTAGCCTACTTAGTATTTTTGTTTTCTTTTCATCTTGGATTTACGCCTTGCTTTAGGTCTTGGCAAATCAAAACCAGCACCTTCCCAAATCCCATTCAGGCCCAGGGTCAGGCCTGTCGTTGCTTGAGGTCAGTGACCGGCCCTACAGGGCTCTCTCCAGCTCTGACTAGAAAGGGGACACCTTCCTGTAGAAATATACATCTATGCTGCGGGAAGTGGATGATAGATAATTCCAAGGAAAATTCAGGTTTCTGATGAGGGGCTGGCCCTAGTTCTGGGAGTGCAAGGTTCCTGGAGCCAGGATTCTGGAAGGCTGCAGCCTCCAGCCCCCCGCTTCCTAACGGAGGGCAGGAAGCAAAGTAAATGGGTTTCGAGGTGGGAAACAAATTGGATTTTTAAAAAATACTCCAGTTCTAATGATTGGAGGGGTTATTCATAATCCCGGAGTAGAAAGTGTGTCTTGACATCTATGTTTTGCGTTGACAGCTTCTCCCTCATGGGCAAGATCTCACACATGATAGGGCCAAAAAATACAGAGCTTTGGCTGGCTGGTTGCTTGTCTGATAAGGGAGACCTACTGACTTTCCAGCAGCAGACAGAGGGCTCAGGGCCAGAGTTACCCATGCTGCCCCCATTGGTCCCCGCTCCCAACTCTTCCCCAGCAGGGAGGCAGGAGGTGGAGGGGACAGAGGGCAGAGCCCTTGACACAGAATGATCCTTGGCGCCAGAAGTTTTCTGGATGGGTGCCCTCCAGAACACAAATCTCCTGGCTGCTTTGCAATAAAAGGGTTCCAAGTTCAAGTAAGTCTGGGAAATACCGCAGAGTCTATCCACCTCCCAGATGCTCAAAGCACCTGTTAGCAAGGTCATAGTTGTGAGGAGTCTTGCAATAAAAAAAAAAAAATCCACATAGCTTTGTTTAATCCAGTGGTTCCCAAACTTGTTTGATTACAGAACCCTGTTTTTAAACAACCTCTCTTTTATTTTTTTAAAGATTTTATTTATTTATTTGCCAGAGAGAGAGAGATAGTGAGAGCAGGAACACAAGGGGGGGGGGGTGGTGCAAGGAGAAGCAGGCTTCCCCCAGAGCAGGGAGCCCGATGCAGGGCTCGATCCCAGGACCCTGGGATCACGACCTGAGCTGAAGGCAGACGCTTAATGACTGAGCCACCCAGGCGCCCCTAAACAACCCCTCTTGACATCCTGTGAGTCAGTGTTTCCCAGAACCCAGGGTGGTGATCACTGTACTAGCCTGCAGGCGCTCCCTAACAAGGCACCACGGGCCGGGCAACTTAAACGACAGAAATTTATTTGCTCTCAGTTCAGGAGGCTGGATATCTGCGTCAGCAGGGTAGGTCTCCTCCGAGACTTACCTCCTTGGCTTGCGATGGCCACCTTCTTCTGTCTCTCCGTGACTGTGTCCAAACTTCCTTTTCTTCGAAGGATGCCTTTGGGTTGGGTTAGGGCCCACCTAACGGCCTCCTTTTAACTTAATCACCTCTTTCCCAGCTCCAAATACGGTCGCATTCTGAGGTCCTGGGGGTGAGGACTTCAGCCTATGATTTTGGGGAGACGCGGTTCAGCGCATGACAATAGCAGTGAATCTTGGCATCAGGATTGGAAGCTCGGTCATCAGTGTGAGTCTGAAGGCCGAAGGGACTCACAGGAGGGACTCCTGCTGCCCCACCCAGGCCCCCGGACCCAAAGTCATGGCATTAACAGTAACCGCACTTGGCAGGTTCTTCACAGATGCAAAGGACTTCTCCATCCATCGATTAATTAATGTGATCCTCATGACAACCGGGGAGGTAGGAGGCTCTATTATTATGCCTACTTTCCAGAAGAGGACACCTACACTCTGAAAGGTTGAGTCACTGGATTTTTAGATCAAGTGACGAACAGTGGAGTGAAGGCATTGACTTTGGCTGGAAGCGCCAGGCCCAAGGACCAGTGGCGATGGGCCCCCTGCGCCCTGACAAGGATACGGTGCAGCTGGTGGCAGAAAGCCAGCTCAGGACAGCTCAGAGGGCCCTGCTGTGCGGGAGCCTGAGCACCCACAGGTGGCGATTGTCCCGCCGAGGCTGGGTCTGCGCTGGTGTGAGCCGGGGCCTGCATGCGCACTCGGCCAGCTCGGATGGAGAGCCACCTCCTGGAGCTTCCTAAGTGGTTTCTGATGAGCTGGTCCTGCTGGATGCTCCAGGCACCTGCCCCTTTAGAGCCGGAAGCCAAGCAGGGAGAACGAGACGGAGAATTTTCAGCCGTCTCGTGGACCAGACCAGGAGCACGAACCACGCCATCCTCACCTCCCCCAGTCTCATCTCAGTGATGGCTGAGAAACAGAGGCAGGCCTTTGATAAGCATCCTCTGGGCAGGAGGTGACTACGGGGTAAACTGGAGAAATCACTGCTCTGAGGCAGGAGAAGGTGAGGATCCCCCAGCTTATGAAGGCAGCAGACTGGCTTTGTTTGGGCCCGTCCTGGCCCAGACACCTGCTGTTTGTCTCCTCCTTGGCAAATTCCGTGAACCAGACAAATCCCCTTCCTGTCGGGCAGGGAAGCCCGTTATTCACCAGTTCTTGCTCTTGGACAGAAGAGGTGACTCCATGGATGCTGGACAAAATTCCTGTGCCGCTGCCCCCGGGGGGCGCTCCTGCTGGACGTTCAGTCTGGACTGCTCGGCCAAGGGGGAGGTATGGGGGCACAGACTGGGATTCCAGGCCTGACCCCCCAGTTCTGGGCCTGGGGAGCCTGGGGCAGCTTACTCATCCCCTGAGCTTCAGGTTCATCCTGGTTAAATGGGGCTAATGAATGAACATCAAGGTCATTGTGAAGGTCCAATGAAAGGCTACGGAAAAAGTGCTTTGCAAACTGCAAAAGAGCTGTCCGTGTGAAAACTGTCAGTAGAGGCCAGCGGGGCGATCGAGTGGGAGGAGGGTAGGAGACTGCCAGGGACCCGCCACCAGGCGTGGCAGCAGGAGACTCCTTACACGAAGCCTGAGGGCACCGCACTGGGCGAGGCTCCCCCTCGGCCTCCTCGGCTTGTGACTGGAGGTGACTGGAGGGGACGCAGAGGCTCGTGGGCTCTGCCCGGGAATACCTCCCACAACCTTGGAACCTTCGCGCCGCCCAGCCCCCGAGTTTCCGTGTGATCTCCAAAGCACTGTGGGTAAGGTGAGGTGCCTGAGGCCCTCAGAGAAAGAAATATTCTGCCACATATGCTTTCTCTCCCCAGATCCCTCCCTGCTCTGCACTGGGCAGGGACAGGGGCTGTGACCTCTCGGGACCTGGTGGGGAAGCTGCGGCAGGTGTGTGGGGTGGGGTGGGGGAGGCAGTGCGGCAGGTGTGTGGGGTGTCTCCCCCCCTCACTCACTGCGATTACCCAGTCTGGCCTCTTTAGGGCAGGGCCAGGACTCGGGTGGAGAGAAGGAGGTGCCCGACGTGCAGATCAAAGGCAGTGCTTGCTCTCAGGGGCTGACCCTGCAATTCCAGGAGCCCTCGTTTGCCTCACCCTAGTCCGGGCCCTGCTTTGGGAACTTCCTTTTGCAAGTACTCTGCCCACATGAGACCCACAGCCTGCCGCATGTCACCTTACCCTAATAGGTTACCACTGTTCAACTCTTCTACCAGCAGAAGAGAAGACGGACCTCTGCTCATGTCCCGTGGGGCTCAGCCAAGTTTCGGGTAGGCCACGTGGAAGGCCTATGAATGGAGGGTGAGGTTTGGTTTCACCTGGGGAAGAGGAGACAAGAGCTCATCTTTAAATATCTGAATGGACGGTTAGTGGGTGGAATGGGCACCCCCAAAAGATGTGTCCACTCCTCACAACCAGAATCTGTGAATGTGACCTGATTTGGACAAAGGTCTTTGAAAATGTAACTAAGCATTTCAAAACGAGACCGTCCTGAATTTAGGGTGGGCCCTAAATCCAATGACAGGTGTCATAAGAGAAAGGCAGAGGGGCGCCTGGGTGGCATAGTCTGTTGAGCGTCCAGCTCTTGATTTCGGCTCAGGTCATGGTCTCAGGGTCATGAGATCGAGCCCAGTGTCGGGCTCCATGCTCAACGGGGATCCTGCTTCTCTGTCTCTCTTTCTCCCTTTCCTTTTGCCCCTCCCCCTACTCGCACCAGGTCTGTCTCTCTCTAAAATAAAATAAATCTTAAAAAATAAAGATAGAGAGAAAGGCAGAGAGAGATCTGACACTCAGACACACAGAGGAGGCCACGTGAAGATGGAGCAGAGACTGGAGCCTCCGGAAGCTGGAAGAGGCAGGAAGGTGTCAGAGACTGAAAGTGTGTGTCCGCCTCCCAATTCATATGTTGAAATCCCAACCTCCATTGTGATGGTATTAGGAGCTGGGCCTGGGGGAGGTGACTAGGTCATAGGGGTGGAGTCTCTGTGAATGGGATTCTTGCTCTAATAAGAAGACACCAGAGTTTGCATCTCGCTACCTGCTCTCGAATGTTCGAGGACGCAGCAACAGGATAGCCTCCTGCAATCCAGGAGCAGGCCCTCACCAGACACCAGGTCTCTCCATGCCTCCATCTTAGACTTGCAGCCTCCAGAACTGTGGGAAAATCAATGGGTGTTGTATTGGCCCCCAGGCTGCGGTGTTGTATTTTAGCAACCCCAGCTGGCTCCCCCCAAGACAGGGAGAGAGTGCAGCCCTGCCAACACCTTGACTGTGGACTTGTGACCTTCGCAAGTGTGAGAGAATACATTTCTATCATTGTATTCCCCCCTGTTGGTGGCAATTTGTTGGGAAGGCCACAGAAAACAAATATAGTCATCATATAAGAGAGGAGTTTGGCTAGTTTTGTGTGGTGTCAGGGACTGAATGAGGGTCCATGGGTGGGATTTACAGGGGGTCGTATTTCAGATGAATGTGAACAAGAACTTTCCAAGAATGAGGACCGTCCCGTGATGACGTGGCTGCCCTGGGCTCACCATCTGACCTACCATCTGTTGGGAATCTGGTGGGCAGGAATCCTGCTTGGCACAGGGAGTCTGGCTTAGATCCACGGTTTAGCCCTCCCTTCTCCCCGAAGGACACCTGGTGAACGGGTCCCCCCCCGCAGGACACATTTCCGTGGGCATCTCAGAGATGCCTGTGGGTCACCACTGTAACTCTCTCACCCAGGAAAGCAAATCAGAGCACAAGTACGTGAGGATGACATCACAATAGGAATATTGAATTAACTTTAATTTCTTTTTTTTTTTTTTAAGATTTATTTATTTATTTGAGACAGCGAGAATGAGAGAGAGTACATGAGAGGGGGGAGGGTCAGAGGGAGAAGCAGACTCCCTGCCGAGCAGGGAGCCCGATGCAGGACTCGATCCCGGGACTCCAGGATCATGACCTGAGCCGAAGGCAGTTGCTTAACCAACTGAGCCACCCAGGCGCCCTTTAATTTCTTTTTTTTAATGCAATTTTGTTGCAGATGTTGATACTGTGACTATTATTTTTAATCATTTACCTGCAGGTAGCTCCCATTTCCTTGTGACATGTCACAGAGACCTGACACAGTGGCGAGAGCCACAGGGTCTCCTAGATGAAGTAGGGCAATGCTTCTCAAATTCCATGTTCACGGTTACCTGGGCTCTGACTCAAACGCAGGTTGTGACTCAGCAGGTCTGGTGGGACTCGACATCCTGCGTCTCTAACAAGCTCCCAGGTGAAGCCGATGTTGCAGGTCCCCAGACCACACCTCGAGTAGCGGGATCCAGAGAGGCTCATGGCCAGTTTCCAGAATGCCCAGAGCTGCTAGCTGGAGGCGGGAGGAGAGGGAAGTTTCCTGGTCTTGCTGAGACTTCGGTGGCTAAGTCTTTCCAGGAATGCTGTTGAGCAATGTAATGGGACCGGGGTGGTGGTGACAGGGATGTTCTGGAACAGGTTGGGCCGTAAGACCTGGAAGGCAGCTTTTAATCAAACGATTTAGGATCTTAAAACTTTCTGGGCTCTCATCCCACCTGGGGTTCAAGGATTTGATGAGAAGATGCTCAAGGAACCCTACGGTTTACACTGCGGAGCTTGCGCCCGTGTGCCAAGCTCTTGTATTAACTGTCTTCTTCAGTTTTCCTTGAGACCCTCTGTATGATTCCAGTATTCTGTTATTGCCCATCATGCAGAGGAGATAGTCAGGCGTGGAGGAGTAAGAGGTGTGCCCCAGCTTGCCCGGCTGGGGCTCGAACCAGCTCGTGGACTCCAGAGCCTGCACTGATTATCACTAGACCAGGCAGACCCTCTGGAGCCCGTAGACCCGGGATACCGTGTCCTGTCCTCCCAGCCATGCCCTTGCCGTAGGGAACCCAGGTATGGTCCCTGGTCCTCCCCTGACCGCCCCCTCTCCCTGCTCTGATGGACTCCACACGTTGATGGAGAGCCCTGCTACTCCAGCGGCCGGGTGATTAGACTCGGGCTCCTCTCCAGCTCTTATTTCAGCAGGGGCCGCGTGGTGCTGGCTGGGGGGGAGGGGGAAAGGCACCACCGTCATCTAAGGACGCTCCAGTCACCGCTGGGCGGAGGGGAAGTTTCCCGCCCAGGGAAGGAGAGTTGGGGCCCCAGGGAGAAGGAGGGGGGCAGCCGGTTCTGGGCGGCAGGGCTGTCCTAGTATGCACACCCAGCGTGCAGGCTGCCCAGCAAGCGATGGCCACTGATTTCCACATCACTTACGGTTAACACGAACAACCTCTCTGCAGACGTTCACCTCCAAGTCTGTTCTCAAATCTCTTGTCCCTTTGTCCGGCCCAGCATGGAACACAAGAGGCTGACCTGTGCTTCCCCCACAGAGAAGTAGAGCATCACTGCTGGTGCTCTGAGAAGGGGGTAGGTCCCCAGAGGTGGCCCTTTGCAGAGCATGGCAGGGGCCGGGGAGGGGGGTTTGGACGCGGGAGCGGCCAGGTCTCTGCGCTCAGGGATCACTCGCTCTAAAGGACTCGGAGGAGGGACAGCCCGCCCCAAGGCCACCGGCAGGTGGACGGTTCTCCGGCGGGGGCTCAGGCCACTGATGCTGTCACCTGGCTCCCTGCCAGGGTCCCTGGTCCCTTGGAGGCCCCTGAGGACATGCCCTCCCCACAGAGGTCGGGGCAGCACCTCAACCCCTAGGAAAGCAGGACAGACTCCAAGGGAAGCAACTAAACCAATTAAGAGCCCAGCCCGGCTTGGTGCCAGGGCAGCCCCGGCTCTCGTCTGGCTCTCATCTTGCGAGGCGAGAGCAGCCCGGCTGCTGGGAGGGAACGGTGCGTCCTAATTACACACTCCTGGGCGACAGGCCGCGTCCGGAGATTAAAGGAATCAAACCAAGGGGCCCCTCCCCCAAGAACCAGAGCCGCTGCACGAGGTCGATTATGGTACAAGGTAGTGGTTAGGAAGCCCGCTTTCTCCCGCCGCCCGCGCCTCGAGCTGCGGGCGGGCCGGCGCCTCCCGCCCTGTCCGGGCGCCTGTGGTCACGCGCCTTCCTGCGCCCGCGGCCGAGCCGCCGAAATCCCAGCACCTCTCCCCCCACCTGCCTCCCACCCCACCGGGCACGGCCCTTCCTGGCCGGAGACCTTTTCTGCTCCCTTCTGCTGCCTGTCTCTGTCTCTCTGTCTCTCTGTCTCTCTGTCTCCCTGTCTCCCTTTCTGTCTCCCTGTCTCTCTGTCTCTCTGTCTCTCTGTCTCCCTGTCTCTCTCTCTGTCTCCCTGTCTCTCTGTTTCCCTGTCTTCCTGTCCCTGATCCTGTGTCCCTGTGTCCCCCCTCCTCCAATCATTTGCTTCCATTCCAGTTTTCCGTCCTACTTTGCTCACTTCGTTCTGCCCCCTCGGGTCTCCTGTTTTCCTTCTTCCTAATTACCCAGCAGATCCCAAGGAAAAGGGAGCCACTGAGGGCTCTCTCCCCCCCCACCCCCGATGATCTGCAAGCACAGTGAGAGGAACAGCCCGTTTGCGAGCGCGCACGCCTTGCGAGCCCTGAGTGGATGCTTCTCTCGCATCGGCTTATTGACCCTTGTCAGAAGTTACCAGACGAGAAAGCTGAGGCTCGGGGACCCCAGGGCTGGTCTCGGGCCACAGGCCTAAGGGCTGCCACCGGGACTCGGAGCTCGGCGCGTGGGCTGCCCAGGCGGCTGCTGAGCCTGCGGTGGCCTGGGGCAGGGGATTGGGGGTGCGTAAGAGCCGGCTGGGAGGTAGAGTCCGAGAGCAGGCCCGATGCGGGGCACCCCTGAGAGCGCCCCCTGCTCCCCCCTTCAAAGGGAAGACTGACGGGGCCGGAGAGGGAGGGCCAGGACCCCCTCCAGACTCATATGAGAATTTCTGCCCGGAGCGGCCCTGCCGTAGCTCAGGCTGAGATGCCACACCGGGCCTTGGATGACACACACTGATTTCCCACGGTCTGGAAGCCGGCAGTCCCACAACACAGAGCCGGCAGGTAGGTGTTATTCTGAGGCCTCCTGGGTCTGGAGGCAGCCACCGTCTCTTCCGTGACCTCTTCTTTGTGCAGCCATGGGGAGAGGGACGCAGGGAGAGTTCTGGTAGCTCTTCTCAGAAAGGCCCTGATCCCATCATGGGGACCCTCATGACCTCGTCTAACCAAGTTACCTCTCGAAGGCCCCATCTCCGAATACCATCACGTTGGGGGTGGGGGTAGGGCTTCAACATGAATCTGGGGGGCACACAATTCATTCCACAGCAGACCATGACCCCGATCAGGGAACACCGCGTCCTGCGGGCATGCTTCGGCAGGGCCGCGTCAGAAACTCCTGACCCAAACTGGCCTCCCGCCTCCCATTTCTACCCTGCTCCGCTTGCAGCTGAGCCTCAGGGAGGGATGGGGGCTTTCAGAGGCGGTCCTCACAGTTAATGTGGAGTGTCTCCATTACCGTAATAACGGACCACTTAATAACTGACTTCCCACTAATTCTAATTGAAACACGTAATGATATTTCCGGGCATAGAGGGGCAGGCTTGGGTCTGGGCGGACATCTCCAGGGGCCACCCTGGCTTCGCGTGGCGAGAAGCATGGGGCCTCCTCGGGCATCCTCCTGCAGTAGACTGAAGCAGCATTCAGCTGCTCTCGCACGCTGCCGGGAACCACAGCTGATGATAAAAGCCATTAAAGGTCAGCTGGGAATAGAAAACTATTTATGTTAAATGTCACAGATTAAGCCGCAGAATGGGCCTTGGGAGCAGAGGGTGAGGTGAGAAACACCGGTCACCGTGCCTGCTTCCTTGGGGGCCTTTCAAGGGGGGTTGGTGGTGTCCTGTCGAGGTGGCAGGGTGGCGGGGGCGCGGGGGGCGGGGGTAGGCGCTGGGTTTCCAGGCTGCCTTCAGCCCTGGGAAGCAGGTGGGTGTCGGCAGCCACAGGTGATTGGCCAGGCTGGCCGCCTGTGGAGGTTGCTAGGCGACCCGAGTGCCGGGTTCAGGGAGAGATGACCGGGCTGGCCTCTTCCACCTCCTGGCCGAAGCTGAGTCCTGGAGAAGCCACAGAGGGGACCCAGGCTTGCTCTCTTCCTGGGTGTCGTCCTGGGTGTGGTGTGGGCGTGCGTAATCATAACTGAAATCTAACTGGCAGACTGGGCTGCAGGAGGTCACAGACAGAGGACGCACATTTCCTTCCCCGGGGGGTCTGGGAAGTTGGAGTCTGAAGGACCAGGAGGCCCTGGTGGGCGGGAGGGCCAGACCTTGCTGCTCTCGGGAGGGGCTTCAGGGCTGCGGGGAGGGAGGGGGTGTCTGGGCCAGGTCCTAAAGAGCAGCCAGGAGAACCAGGCACCCCTGTGATTTCCCAGCCACAAAAGTACAAGGGCTCCTCAACCCGGCCTGAGCAGCCTACGCAAGCCCCACCGTGCGTCTTGGCTCCATTCACTGAACACACCTAAAGGGAGAGTTTGTTGACAGGTCAAAAATAGCCCCTAGCAGGTAATTAGATTGCTCAGGCCCCACTGAAAAAATTACCACAACTCTTGATTACCTACCTGGGGATTGTTCATTTCGCAGGTTGAGGCAGAGGCTTAATTTTCATGTGTTTCAGCCACCCAGCCAGCCTCTGGCCCGCCTGCCTCTGGCCCGCCTGGCCATTGTATCAGTTGCCTTGCATACAAGGAATACAAATACATTTTAATATAATTAGGAAGGTAAATCTAGTGGGGAAACACACACACACACACACACACACACACAGAGGCAAAATAAATAAGTACCACCCCAAACCCTACCCTACCATCTTAAGGAGGGTGGGCTGCTGGTTGGGGTATTCATGGCTTTCTGTTTGTCCGGATTGACTTATCACTGGAGAGGTGCTCAAGGAGATGCTGTGGCCCCCACCCTACCCCTGTGGCTGGGAAAGATTTGCACCAGCCCACTGGTGACCCGGAAGGGCCTCTCCTTCATTCCCTACATCCAATTAGGCAGCAGGGTAAACTGGGCCAGAAGGAACCTGGCCCAGATGGACCCACAGGAGTACGGGAGGGATCAGAGAGACCCCAGGAGGCCATAAGTGTCGAGGCAGGTGGGCGCTGGATCAAGGTTCAGGTAGGTGGGATCTCAGGAGGGCTGGGAGTGAGAGTGGGGCTCTGGTAGACACTAGTGAGAGTTAGATTCATTCCTGTCATCAGTACTGTTCTACACCAGCCCCGTGCTTGGCTGATGAAGACCATTACCCCTGCTTCCAGAAGCTCGCTGTAGGTGGGGAAGATCAATGTGCCCCCAGGGATTTATGGTACAATGGTCAGGAGAGAGCCATGGACTAGGCGCTCAGAGCACTGAGCATGGGGCCAAATGTCCCAGGAGAATGAGGAGGGTGGGCAGTGTTTCCCAGGGGCAGCATCTGAACTGGACCTGCAGTTGTCAAAGCGGGTACCTGATGCCAAAAGGACTGGGGTCAGAGGGGGCGGGGAGCGGGGCGGCTGGAAAGGGGGTTTTGGGCCAGATGGCGAAGGGCCTCGAACACTGTGCTTAAGAAGTTAATTGAAAATTAATTCTGAAGGCACAAGAGAGTCATCGGCTGTTGCTGAGCAGGAGAATGCTCTGGAAGCTACAGAGAGGATGTGCTGGACACAGCGGTTCCTAATCCTGAGTGCCTCAGAATCCCCCGGGGGCTTGTTGAAACCCCGGGAGTCTCTCATTCAGCAGGTCTGGAGAATTTGCAGGCCTCCCAGCTGCTGCTGATGCTGCTGGTCCGGGGACAACACTTTGACAACCACTGCGTTAGAGAAAGGAGACCAGCTGGAAGGAAAGGGCAATAAAATGAAAGGTGAGGAGGGGACGGGCTTGAGAGACCCCTCAGGTGGGCAGGCAGACCACGTGGTGGGGAGGAAACATGCAGGGTCCAGATGTGGGGAGTGGGCAGCAGGACCAGGATAGGATTTTGGATTTGCCGAAGCAGCAGGTGATGGACAGAGGCAAGGAATTACAGGGCAGGGAGATGGGGTAGCATAAGAAGCAAGGCTTAGGTTCCCGGGAACAAGGCCAGAAGCCAGATATTGGGGCTCCCCTGCCTTTAGTGAGGCCTCAGGTCTGGGAGGCAGCTGCAGCTGCAGATGGGCCTGGAATCAAAGGTCAGGAGTATGCAAGGGCAGTGAGTCAAGCAGCCCGGGCCTAGAAATAGCACAGGTGGAGGAAATCGGATCCTCTGTGTGCGGAGATGTGCCAGCCAGCCCACCTACAGTGCCCTGTCGCTGGCATCTGATTGGAAGCCTGGGACTCAGAGCATCACTATGGACAGCCTTGATCCACGACCAGAGCCCTGGTGACATGGCCCTACTCAGACCCAGCCCCAAAACCCCCAAAGGCCCGGCACCCACCTGACCGCCTGCAGGAGGGAGGCATCTTCCAGGAAGGGTGGAGAATCTGGTCAGGGCCGAGCAGCAGGCTTTCGTTTGCCTTGGAGCAGCCCAGGAGCAGGCAAGGGGGCTGCTGGGGGTCGTGGGTGAGCAAACAGACCCCAGGCAGATGTGGCCATGAGTTATCAGCTAAGGGAACCCAAAAGACATCTTCACCAATTCCCTGGTGCTTGCTCCCTCTGTGGCCAAGGCCATGTCCCTGGATCTGAGTCCTGCTCCCGCCTACATTCTTGCCAGTCTGACCCACTCAGCATTTTATTTAAGGTACACAAGATATTTTACTGCGATTGAAGGGAAGCTGCTATCTGGACTCTACACCCACTTACCCTGTAAAGACATGTCCTTCAGCTCACAGCAGAGGGAGGGGGACTCACCAGCAGACAGGTGTCTGTGTATACATCAGCCAGTCAGTAATATGCAGGAGCGCTACTCTGCCCGGGACCCCGCCCGTCTCGACCCCCGCTCTGAAATTCCTAGTTGACACTGTTCTAGAAACATCCCCAGTGCAGCGCTGTGGCTTCTCTGGGGTCACCTGCAAGATCTCCGTCCCCTGAACCCCTCATTCCTGAGCATTTGCCCCCACCCCCTCCCCATCCCCCAGCATCCCAGGTCCTGAATTATTCTTGCTTTCGAACTGACCCCAGGACCCTCTTGCTCGTTGTCACCATTAGAGTTTGCCCCTCTGTTGTCCCGTGCCCCTAGGTTGTCCCCTCTGCGCCAGCCAGCCCTCACACGGGCATGCGCTGTCTCTCCTGGTACCAACATTAGCAGGGACATCTGGGCTCTAAAGCCCAATGACATTTCACCAACAGCTCCTTTCGGACTGAGCTTTCTCTCCAGCACACGACGACTATAGAGAAGGCTGTTTGGGTCCCAGGGCCAATGGGGAGTGTCTCTGGCTGGGTATCCCTGTCTAGAGGAGACTTGGAGGGCAGGAAGCAGCCTAGGAAGAGGGGAGAGAATAAAGAGTGTAGGAGGATGCAGGTGTTGTGAGGAGCAGGGGCCCAGGTGCTTGCTCTCTAGCGCCCCCTGTGGGCAGTCTGGGGGGGGGCGGCCGTTCCCCCTGTCAGGACAGCACCCACGGCAGGCCTTGGACTCGCAGGGCGGCTTTTAGGGGGTGGCAGTCGGGCCTCTCTCCGGGGTGGCTGGGAGGCCAGAGATGCTGCCGACCTGTGGAGCCCATCCTGTGGCTCTCCACTCGCTTCTCTTTGACCTTCAGAAGAGCTCAGCCGACCCCCAGAAGCACGCTCAGAAGGGAAGATAAGGTAATGACAAGTCTAGGGGGAAGAGGGGACAGAAATCCTAAAACCTTCCTGCAGGGACTCCCCCGAAGGACACTATTACCACTCCTAGAGGCTGACACCTGCTAAGCACTTCCTGCAGGTCAAACATGGGTCCACACGCACCACCCCACTCACTGTCACTGTGACCCTGGGAGGAAGGAATGATTAATATTATCAATTTGGAGAGGAGCAAATGGAACTCGGGGAGTTCAGGGCCTGGCCCAAGATCACAGAGCAGGGACTTGAGACCGGGACTGTCTACCCCCACCCCCCACCTCCAGCCCCCGCCCAAAGCCCACCTTGGCAATGATGCCAGCCTAGCAGCCGCGCGCAGTCATTACTCGGAGCTCCCCGCGCCTGGGTGGCTGGGGGCTGCCTCCGCGTTCCTCGCCCCAGGGCACCGAGGACCACCGAAGCCAGCTGCGCCAGCCAGATCCCAGGCATTAGCCTTCCCCGGGGGTCAGCAAACAGGCCCACCGGCCCAACCCGCCCTGCCACCTGTTTTTCTGACGTCATACTGGAACACAGCTGTGCCTGCCGTATTTGCTCTCTGGCCCCGCCGGCTCCCGGCCCCGGGTAAAACCACGAGCCCGCCCGCGTCCAGCAGAGCCCCGCCGAAAAGGTGCCGGGGTGATGTGCGCGTCGGCGTGCGTGCGTGTGTGAGCGCGTGTGCAAAGGGCTCCGGACCGCGTGTAAGTGGCATCCTTGGAGGAGGAGTGGGTGTTGAGGGGCCGCCGTCTCCTCTCTGAGGAGCTGGGTTTCCAAGGCTCTCATGGAGCGGCCCGGGGGCTGTGGCTGGTGCTGCTGAAATTTAGGTAATTTCCCCCTAATTAAGCTATTATCTCCGATCTAGCTGCTCCCATATCCAGGAACTTTTGCATGGAGGGTGCAGACGAGGGGGACGGAGGGGTCACGGCCGGGAGGGTCCAGACATAGGGACAGCCCAGCAGCGAGCCTCTCTGTGGAGCCCGGCTGAGGCGTGGAGTGGCCTTCCAAGGCGTGCCTGAAAGTGACCTACCTGGTCCCTGATGCCACCGTCCCTGGAGCCGGACACACACCTGGCGACTGACTCATACCAGGAGATCGGAGCCCACGAGCGCCTCGAGAATGGAGGGCTGGGTTCAGACAGCTGTCGGCAGGGACGATTCTTCGCGACATGGGGCTGAGAGGACGGTTGACATCCCCCCTTCCAGTGGAGTATTTGGACCCTCACACATCTTTCCGGGGGATCTGGGAAAACAGAGCCGTCCCTGTTTCCCAGATGGAGACATCACTGGGGCCTCCAGGCCCCACCTCCAGGCCCGCAGGCATAAGCGTCCTTGCTGGGTCCTCCGGGGGTCCCGGGGTGGGCACGTTTCCCCAGGGTGGCCGCAGACCCTGTGCCCGCTGGCCCGGCCTCTGCTGCCCTGAAATGCCCTCGGGTCCCTTCCAGCAGCTGCCAGCGAGTTTGAGGAGGGGTTGCAGGATGGGACCGCAGCTGCTTCCAAGGGAGCCCGTGGCGGGGGGCAGCTGAGGACCACGGAGGGAGTCCCACCCGGTGGGTGAAGGCCTGGGGAGCCCGGGACGGAGAGCCTGAGCCTCCAGATGTCTCTGCCTCCCCGAGGCACCCAGCGGAGGCGGGGGTTCCAGCCAGCCCTGAGGGCTACGGCTGATCAAGACTGCTAAAAGTTACACCGTATTTATTTATTCTCCAGAAGTGCAGAGGGACCTGAATAAAAGGAAAGGCCAAAGCATGTAGAGACCATAAAAAGAGAGTTTAGTTTTTATGCAGTGGGAACCTGGGGAATTAATTCCCAGCTGACAGAGGTCGAACGACAGGAGCTGAGTTTTAAACAGGCACGGCGAGGAGCCTGGGGAGGCAGGGGAGAGGCAGCTGGGTGTGAAGGCCGGGTGGAGGCAGGGGGAGGGAGGGAGGGGAGACCCCAGAGTGCCATTTCAAAGCACATGCGGAAGAGGGCTTTTAAAGGCCAATCACGCAGGGCTGATCTCGTTCAGGCCACATTTTTTGGACACCTACTGTGTGTCAGGACCCCGCTTGATGTCATGGGGATTACAGCGATGGAGAAACTGGGGTCCTGGCCTCAAGACTCTTTTTCTTTGGGGGGTACCTGGAGCTACATCAGCCGTGACTGGGGCTGTCGGCCCGGCAGAAGGGGCATGGCCAGAGAACCAGACCCCACTCCCTCTGCTACAAACTCTTCCACCCTGGGCAGCATGCTAATCTCTCTATGCCTCAGTTTCTTCATAGAGAAAATAGGTAAATCAGAGTAACTATTTCCTAAGATTGTCCTGAGGCTTTATATTAATAGACACGGCCTGGCACCCGGTGTTTTCTATCAGGGCGCATTCTGATAAATAGTTTAATTGAGTTTTGGGAAAAGTGCTAGGATGGCCCAGAGTGATTCATTCATTGAAGTGGTCTGGGAAGGTTTCCTGGAGGAGGAGACCTTTGACCTAGATTTTTAAAGGATGAATAAGACGCACATGAGTGGAGAAGAGGGGCAACACTTGGAGACAGTAGCCAAGGGCTTCTTGGCAGGTCAAGTTGTGTCTTTTGGTGTTGGTTTGTGTGGATTGCTTTAGTGCTGAGCAGGGGGGCAGCCAGCTTGTTGCTGCTGGACGCAACCGCAGGCAGGGGTAGGGGTCGGGCCCCGGAGCACTCCCTACAGAAGCTGCTCCCAAAGCGGCTCCCGCACCCCTGCTCTTCTCGCCTCCAGTACCAAGGCGGTGGCTCTGGGATGAGCTGAGGGTGCCACTGTCCCAGAGTAAGGAGACAAGGAGGGCTCCGGCTAGGAGAGGGGCAGCTCCCGTGAGTGTGGGGCAGTGCTAGCCTGGGGAGGAGAGCGCTTGTGCTTCTGCCCATCACATATTTGAAGATAACACAGAGCTGGAGCCCCCTCCCCCCCAACACACACAGGCACGCCCTATCGTCCCTGCACATGGAAATGGGATCACGGAATCGACTGATTCGCTGCAGGCCAATGCACCAGGCACCGTGTTTTATACGCATGAGCCCATGTGCACCTCAAAACAACGCTTGAGGTAGGTCCTCCTATTTTCTCCATTGTAAGGATGAGAAATCAGAGGCCCAGAGAGGTTAAGCACCTTGCCTGAAGCCACACAGCTAGTGGGTGGGGCAGCCCGCTTTGGGAGTGGGCTCCATCGAGGTGCCATCCGTTCACGACGGCCCTCGGCCCCCGTAGCTCACGAGTCTGCTGTCACCTGGAAACCACATCACGACCAGGGGAGAAACCGATGGGGAGACAGGAAGTTGAGAGGCTGTTCAGTAGCTGGCAACAAGGAGGGAGGCTGCCGTCTGGCACCAACACGGAGCCGTCCCCAGATGGTGGAGAACCTACATCGACTGCCTGGCTGGGCTACAACAGGATGGGGCGCAGACAGGCCCCGCGAGGAGGGTCTCGTGCTCCACCCGAGGAGGGCGCCAAGCAAGGGAAGCCTGTGACCTCACCGTTTGGGCCAAGGGCCCAATGACATCACCAGGAGGGCGAGGAGGAGCAAGGCCCAGCAAGTTATTTATGGAACCGGCTGGCCGCCAGCCTCGGCAGCTCCTGAGCTGTTTCAGATGTGGTTGGGACAGAGCCTCCAGCGCCGGGCAGGCAGACGAGAAAGGAAGGAGGCTGGAGGGAGCGGCCAGCCGATGGGGTGGGAGGGCTCCCGAGGGCCTCACCGAGGGCTGGGGCAGAGACCCCTGGGCCACCGCGCGCCTCCTCCGCGGGGTCTGCCCATGCATCTCCACCCTTGCTCTGGAGGAGCCCGGTCTCTGCAGCCCTCCCCCAGGGGCACTGGTTCAGAACTCAGGGAGCAGAGGGGCCCAGAAAGCACCCCCGGGGGGGTTCACTCTATCTGCCTCTGTGCACACGGGAGTGTGGGCCCCGCAGGCCTGGCTGCCGTCGGTGCCTCCTGATCCGCGGCAGCTTCGCCTCCTGGCTCCCTGTATGCGGTGCTCTGAGTGCTCATGCGTGCAGATAACTGTGTGAGGGCCTGGCTGTGTGTGCATCTTTGCGTACGTGCGTGGCCGGATGCGCACGTGTGTGCACGAGAGGGAGCACACGGGAGAGTGCAGGAGGGCTAGCAGCTAGCAGACAGGGAGAGAGGGGTCACTAGGGGAGAGAAATCACTGCAGGAAGTGGGAGATAGAATTTCAGTGGAAGATACAGAGGCACTTAGAGAAGCTTTGGCAGAACTAGACAAACCTTTCAATCCATTTATCAAAAATGCCTGCAGCTCCGTCGCCTGAGCAGGTGCAACAGGAATAAAATATTGAACAGAGCCGGCGATTGTGGGGCTGGAGAAGCCCAATAAATAAGGGGTTACTGCGATGCTCACACTCACTCAGCTGGGTTTGCTCCCGCTGGTCCCTCCACCCATCACTCCAGGCGCTGCCCCTGCCCAAGGGCCTGCATCTCTGCGCTTTTGACTTTAGACCTCGTGAGAGGCTGGCAGGGGGTCGTGGAGCCAGAAGTTGCCAAGCCCCACGCCGACGAGCTTCGGTATGTTGGCAGCATGGGGGCCCTGCTTCTTGTGTCTCTTGGGCTTGCTAATTGCCCTCTTTCCCTTTAAAATCTTCCATGAGGGAACCAGATCCATGTCACCCCAGTGGAAATTTGGCGATCGTTCTGTGGGCCATGATGGGGTAGCAGGGGGGTGAAAGTGGGGGCCAGGGAGTTATGGAGGGGGCTCCCACACCCAGACCCCAGCTGGGTGCCATGTACTGAGACCTCCCTACCCAGTTCCATACTGGACAACTTGGGCCTTTTGAGTGGTAGGTGGAGGGGTAGACGTCATGTCATATCCAACTGAAGGGGGGCCCATTTTCGGGGGGCTCCATTTTCCAGGGTACCTCCATACCCCTTTTTCAAGCAACCCCCCTCCTCAATGCCAGAAAAGAAGGTATCTCCACATAGTCATTTTCAAATACCCCTGAACTCGAGCCCACAAAAGAGAATGTTTCCACTGATCTGTTCACCTCCAGCTCCACAAGGACAGCGGGCCCTGCTCCTCCCACACACATACACATACACACACACACATACACACTCACACACTCACACACACTCCAGGGAACGGCCCTGCAGCCCCGGCCCCATCATCCCCTTTCCTCACCACTGTGCCACCACCCCATCAACAGGATAACCTGAATTGTTGCATCCTGATGCCAGGAACCAAAAGGGCAGGAGGCAGCGCTCTTCACCTCCCCGGGAGACACAACCCCCACCTGGCAGCCCCCGTGGGAGGCCATTCTCTGAGCTCTGCCCGCTGAGCTGGGGCATGGGAAGGGGACAGCTGAGTGGCTCTCCAGGGTTGCCAGGCTAAATACCTGGAATGCAGGAAATAGGATTAGACCTCAGCGGGAACAGAGGGATAAAGGTTAATGAGGGAGGTGGGGAGGTACAGACTGGCTGTTCCCAGGGACAAAGGGTGGCCTCTCGGCTCTGTGGGAGCCAGCTGAGGTCACGTGGTCCACCCTCCTGCTTTTGGAAGCCCAGCAGATGGGACCCCCGTTTTTTCTAAAATGTTCTTGGAAAGCGAATGTCTTATCCACAAGTTGCTCTCCAACTGCCTGGACCACCTGCCTCCTTGCAGTCTCTGTTCTTACTTTCTGTTCCCCAAAGAGCTAGGATTTTCTGTGCTTCTCGTGGGACCAGCCAAGAGGCTGTCATCTCCTCTGAACCCAACCCTGTCCCTCCCCCCAGCTCTGTTTTCTCACGCACCCCAGGAACTGCAGGAGGTCCATCCCAGGACCCAAACAAGATACAGGGACATTGATGTCATTATGCTCTTGCCACCTGGTAAAGGCACTGGATGGGCGGCGGCCAGGAGCTGGGGGCAGCCTATTACCTCTGAACTTTCTCTGAAAGTACTTTCTATCCGTCATCAGTCTGCAACTGTAGGGACAACTGCTTCCAGGGACAGTGATGGAAATCCGCAAGGATGGAGGGGTGGGGGGCGGGGCTCTGGTTCTGTTTCTGTTTCCTCACATCCTTCCCGAAGCTGCACAATGCCATTCCAGACTGCCTCCCCCGCCGCCCCCCGCCCCATGGAGCCTACCCCTCTCCTTGTTTCTGTCCAGCCCTGTTCCCAGGCTGAGCAGACCTAAGTGTGGGGAGTGTTGGGGGGGGCGCGTTGGGGGGAAACACCAGGGCAATCATCCTAACCCCCTCTTTCCTCCACCTTTGGAAATCTTTAGGGAGAGGAAACAGTCATTTTCCTGGGGTGCTGGGGTGTGGCCCCCATAGGATCAAAACTAGGCAAGGCACAGCGCCAGGCAGAGACCTGGTCCCCAGCCCATAATCTGCTTCCCAGCTGCTTGCGTTAGCGGCTCCTTTCAAGACACATCTGGGCTCAGCCAGGGCTCAGATTGCACGGCCGAGGGGCTGTGTTTGCTGTGCGTGGGTGAGGGAAGGGTGTCATTTCTCCGGCTTCCTGCAGGGCCTTTCCCCACTCTCTTACTCTTCTCACAGCCTTCCTTAAGGAGATGTGTTCACACAATGGTGAGGACGACCACGCCGACGATGGTGACAGCGCCGAGTGCTTACTCTGTGCCAGGCACCTGTTCGGCGAGCGTCTCTTGCGCTGTCTCTATGAATTCACACAGCGATCCTGTAGAAAGAGTGAGAAGCTGGCCTGAGCCATTTAGCGCTTCTCACAGTGCAGACGGACCAGAACTTTTGGGCAGAGGAGGCAGGACAGGTGGCTCCTCCCAGTTTGCCGGGGACTCTTTTGGATTTTGCACTGAGAGCCCCCTCAGTCCTGGGCAAGCTGAGACGTGGGTCCCCCTACATGTGGCACGCAGAGAGGAGAGTGTGGGATGGGTACACTCGGCGAGCCTCGGAGATCCACCTGCCATGGGGGTTTCCAAGTCCATGGACACAGTAAGGTCCACTTGCAATAGCTCGCCTGTGGCTCTGAGGACCGCCAGCTTGATCCCCCTCCTTCTTGACTGGAAATGATGTATATCCCCACCCCTGCTGTCCCTCACCATGCCCACACTTGGCCACAAGGGTGCCCCAAGCCCGTGATAACTGCCACCCCACGCCTTGACCCCACCAGAATCTGATTTCCCTCTACCCTCCCTAAGTCAGGTCAGAGAGGGGTCGTGGAGGGAGCTGTGTGCACGGGGACCCGGAGAGGGGAGAGGTGAGGAGAAGAGAAAGAGGAGAAAGGCATAACTCCCAGCAAAAAAAAAAAAAAAAAAGTTCAATCAGATTTGTAAAGGGCACAATTTACAAATCCGTCACATATTTTACTAGGCTGGGATTTACGGATTAGCCTGTAATACTTAGGCGGCTTTTTGTAATAAAACCCTGAGCCCAGGCAGCCTTGGGGAAGTGAGGAGGAGGAAGGGGCCTTCTCTCTATCTTGCTTTCATTTTCCCAGCATTTTTTGATCTAGGCAGCCCCATTAATCTGTGCTTTATCTGCCTATGGAGAAGGATTGAGCTCTTTATTGGATTTTTGTCAAGAATAAATGATTTAGTTTGGGATATTGTGGAAACGATTTTTGTGGTATTACACCATCTAATAAATGAAACAGCAGGGATCAATTCCTTCTTGCAATGTGTTCAACAGGAGGGGTGAAATATGCCCCACAATTATTTGGTATTGCACTCTATAGATACTTATAACCGAGTGTGACTGCGTGTACAGAGGTCTGCCCAGATGTGGGCACCTGTCTGGGAGGACGCGATCCATCAGCTCTAACACATGAGACTTGGAGCCCATGTGACAGGCCGGTCACAAAAGCAGATCAAGTTCACCTCAGCAGACAGGCCTGAGCGTTGGAGAGTAGGCATCAGGCCTGGGGGTGAAGCCTGGGGTTAGGGGGTTGTATTTACCAAAACCCTTGGCCTAGAGTGCTTCACCTGAAGGAACGGGCAGTGGACAGCGTGGGACATCTTTGCCACAGTGAGCCTGGCAGACGCCCGGTGTGTGGGGACACCACGCAGAGACCCCGGGTCCCATCCCTCTCCGTCACGGCCACTGCCTTCTCTCCCAGCGTACCCGCTTCAAGGGAAGACGTCTGGGAATGCCGAGACGGAAGCTGGCTTTCTGCCCAGGTAGGCTCATAAGGTTTATATCCCCGAAGGCCCACAAATATTTATCGAGAGCCTATTATACCCCAGTGCTTAGCATAGGCCTGGCACAAAGGAAACCATATATAGATATTTGTTCACAGATTGACGGATAAACAAAAAGCTTTCAAGACGCCCTCCCCTTCCCCAAACACACACTGTCCTCACCAGCAGACACCAGGAAGAGCCAGAGATGATGAGCAGGATCCAGCTGACAACACGGCTCCTCCAGCCTTCCCCCAGCCCTGACTGCAAGGAAGGAAGACAATTACTCCAACAGGGAGAAGCCGGGCAGGGCTGGCCCTGGAGGACGTGCGCCCTGCTCCACTGAGATGCGTCTGTCGGAGCTGGTTGCTTACCCAGGGCTTGCGTTCCGGATGTGGGCACCTCGGCTCACGTTGCCGGAAGTAGCCCTTGGGGCGGCTAGACCCGTGGGCACCGTCAGAGCCGATGCCACGCCTGACATCTCAGCTCTGTGAGCTTTGTGCCTCGTGCCTGGGACGTGGGGAAGCATTTAGCAAATATTCATCAAATGACCACCTGAAGGAATGGCTATCGATAGGTAGGGGGGCCCTTTGAGCTGGGGCTTCAAGGATTGACAAACGCATGGCTGGGGACCACTGTCTTACTCTGTTCAGCCCCACCACACACTGGGGGGCTCATATACAACAAACATGTGTGCCCACAGTTCTGGGGGCCGGAGGTGTGAGCTCAGGACACTAGCACGGTTGGGGGAGGACCCTCCTCTGAGTCCCAGGCTGCTTCTAGCGTGCCCACGTGGCAGAAGGGGCTGGAAGCTCTCTGGGGGCTTTTATAAGGGCACTAATGGCATCCCTGAGACTCCCCCCGCATGACCTAGTCACCTCCCAAGGCCCCACCTCCTGATACCTTGGGGGTCAGGTTTCAACATAGGAATGGGGGGGGCACATTGAGACTAGAGCTATCACAGATTTGATGGTGTGCATGCCACGTTTCCCTCTGTATCCTCAGAGCGATAAGCACAGCCAGGGGGGCTGTGCTGGGCTGGCGGGGGAGGGGCTCCTCTGAGCCCCCGTGTTAGTCGATTGTGCGCAGTCTGAGTGGCGCTCCTGCTTCCGAAGTGCTTGTCCCGGTGATGCGCCCCAGGAGTGTCCGGTCTGTGCGTCCTGCTTGCCTTTGGGGATTAATTTCCTTGACAGGCTCTGCCTCCCTGCCGTATGTTCTAAACGTTGGCAGGGACAGTGAGACCCTACAGCTCTCTGTCTCTCTACGCTGAGTGTTCTATTTTTGTCCTTTTTTGGACCGGCTTTGCCTGGCTATGTTTTCTCTGCCACAGTCAGAATCCTTGGAGCTGGGTGGTGATGGGAGGGGAGTTTTAAGCGTCTTTGGCATGAAGAGTCTCTTCTGCTTGGAACTCATTTCAGAGGATGGCTCTTCATTTCCGCCTCCTTGCGAAGAAACGATGCCTGACGGTTCCTGTGTAACCAGTAAGAACTCACTGACAATTCCCGCCCCGTTTCCAGGCAATGGCAATGAGAGGCTTGGCAGGTGGAGCGATTCACATTCCATCATATGGACGGTTCATGGGCAGAAGCCAGAGGTGGCCCAACAGTGGGGCTGGATTGAGATTGGGGTCCTACGGTGCCATGTGCTCACCTCCCAACTTGGGCGGGGAGACAGTGAGGTGGCGACTCCTTCCAGTTCCTGAGGCTGACTTTGATGGCGCTGGTTTGGGTGTTGACCTTGAGCCCTCCCGGTGCTCTTGACGCTCCCCGCCACGCCAGCTAATTTCCACCTCAGGCTCTTCTGAGGGCCCTTCCCCCTTGGATGTGACACCTCCATAGCAGACAGCTACTGTGATTCCAACTCGTTCAGCGGAGATTTCATCCTCAGAGGGAACCAGCACCCTTGGTGGAAAACAAGCAAACACTCCCTGCTCCGTGGCAGAGAGCAAGGCCTTTCTTCCAGTTAGCTCCTCAGGCCCCGGCTCGGAGCCATCATGGACGCTCCTCTCTCTCTCACGTCCCACATCCCACACATCAGAAAATCCCGTCAGCTTGACTTCCCGCTTGCCGGAGTCCCACCACCATTCCTCTCCGCGGCTACTGTGGCTCCCCTGGCCGAGCCCCCGCCATCCCTGGCTGGTGTCCCTGCTCCCTCCCTGCCCCTGGCAGCCCATTCTCCACACAGCAGCCCGAGCCAGCCGCCCACTTCTCAAAACCCTGCAGAGCCCCGCTTTGCACAGAGGGAGAACCAAGTCCTCGCTGTGGCCTCAAGGCCCCGTGCATGTGGTCTGAGTGACCATCACCCCCTGCTCATCCCTTCCGGCCACACTGGCTGCCTTGCCAATGTGGCCCGAAGACCCAGGCCTGCTCCTGCTTCAGGGCCTTTGCACTGGCTGTTCCTGTTGCCTAGAATGCTTTTCCCCGCAGAGACTCCTTTACTGCCTTAAAGTTTGTACTCAAACAGCGGGCAGCACTGTGCAGGGCTAAGAGCGCAGACTGGAGCCACACGGCCTGGGCTCAAGTTCCTTTTCTGCCCCTTGCTAGCCATCTGACACTGTGAATGTTACTTTGCCTCTCTGCACCTCAATTCTGTCACCTGTAAAATGGGGGTAATATTAGCATTGGCTCATAGGGTTACAATGAGGAGGAAACGACTTAGCATTTGTAAAGCACTTAGAGCCTGACACGGAGTAAGTGTGAAGTAAACGATTATTAAATTAGACAAAATCAAATGAGGCCAACACTGAGCACAGTATTTAGACATGCATCAGCTCCTCAGCCCCACCCCGGCCCTTCCAATCTCCCCTGCTGTACTTTTACTTTTACCCCATTGCACGCCTCCCCTCTGATGTGCTACGTAACTTATTTTTTTTTAAAGATTTTATTTATTTATTTGAGAGAGAGAAAGAGAGAGAGCATGAGAGGGGGGAGGGTCAGAGGGAGAAGCAGACTCCCCGCTGAGCAGGGAGCCCGATGCGGGGCTCAATCCCAGGACCCTGGGATCATGACCTGAGCCGAAGGCAGACGCTTAATGACTGAGACACCCAGGCACCCCTCAAATAAGATAGTTTTTTTTTTTAAGATTTTATTTATTTATTTGCGAGAGAGAGAATGAGAGACAGAGAGCACGAGGGGGAGGAGGGTCAGAGGGAGAAGCAGACTCCCCGCCGAGCAGGGAGCCCAATGCGGGACTCGATCCCGGGACTCCAGGATCATGACCTGAGCCAAAGGCAGTCGCTTAACCAATTGAGCCACCCAGGCTCCCCGATAACTTACTTATTTCTTAGGTGTTTTATTTAATGCCTCCCCCAACCAGAATTGCTAGAACAGAAGCTCTACGAGGACAGACATCCTTGTTTTGCTCAGGGATAGACAGCGCCAGGCACCCAGGTGGCCTTCTGCTGGCACCCTTCACCCCATATTCTAACCATGTTCCTTACTTTTTTTAGGAAAAAGAATGTTTTTCCGATTATAGAAGTAAAATATGTAGAAAAGCTCCCCCTGTGGGAAGCCGGACATGATGGAGACACCATGGTGAGTGAAATTCTGGGTCTTGGGGTGGGTTCCTCCAAACACTGGTCCTGAGCTAAGGTGTATGAATCTCCTTGGCTGTTGTAACAATTAGCACAAACTTAGGGGCTTCACGCAACCCAGATCTTCCACAGCTTTGGCGATCAGACGACCAAAATGGGCCTTAGGGGTGACATCAAGGTGCCGACAGAGCGGTGTGCCTTTCTGGAGGCTCCAGGGAAGAATCAGTTCCTTGCTTCTCTTCCAGCTTCTAGGGTCTGCTGGCATTCCTTGCTCGTGGCCCCTCTGCCTTCTGCTTCCTTTATCAGGGGTCTGTTCTGACTCCGCCCCTCCTGCCTCCCTCTTGTTAAGGGTGCTCGTGATTACACTGCACCCACCTGCATAACCCAGGGTACTCTCCCCAACTCCAGATCCTAAATTTAATTACATCTGCAGAGTCCCTGTTACCATGCGGATAAAATATTTACAGGTTTCAGGGCTTAGGCCAGGGAGGCCTTTGGAGAGCCATCATTCTGCCTATCACATTCAAGCAGAAGTCATTTATTTGGTAAGGTGAGCCCAGAAAATAGGATCTCATTTAACCTTAATTATCAGCCCAAAGGCCCTAGCTCCAAACACAATCACAGTGGGGATTAGGGCTTCAATATATGCATGGGGGGGGGAGGGGGAGGCACAATTCAGTCCATAACAAGGATTTCCCCCCCGGGGAACTGGGTAAAAATACAAAGGCTCAGGCTTTGGTCCAGATGCCTAAGCCTGGGTCTCCAGGTTCTGCCTCACCCGGAAGCTGGAGAAGCAATAGGGTAGAACACACCCCAGATGTCCCCACAGAGAGTGGGGTTGGTTGGGGACTTCGAGGGTCGCTCACTCCCTGGCACTTCTGATCTGTGTCTACCTTGCTCTTTCAACCAGAAGAAAAGCCCTGGGGTGGATGGTTCAGGCGTGCCCATGAGCGCCGCACACAGAGCTGAGAGCCGAGGAGAAAGGGCAGGGTTCAACGCTCTACCCTTAACGTAACTTGCTTGTGTGTTCAGAAAAAAAAAAAAAGCATTTTTAATATGAAAAGCAGCCTGATGTCCCCATAAAAAATCTGAATAATAACATGTATATGTATAATTTTATCTCATGATTTTTCCTTTTAGTGCTAAAATTCATATGCACACACACACCTATCTCTATAGGCTTATATATAATATGTGCAATATCTATACATATATGTGTATATGTATATGCACGTGTATGCATGTATGAGTAGGCATGTAGAGAGCATATGGATACATTATATATAAAGCTCTGGAGACTAGCTATCAAAGGGTTAAGAGTGGGTATGGCAGGGGACAGCTTCCATTTCTCTATAATTTGAATTTATTTTTTTGTATAATTAGAATTTATTTCTGCATGGAGAATGTCTTATTTTGTACTTTGAAAATGTTCTGAAATAAAGAAACCTTTAAAACTAGATGTGATAAAGTCCCATTGCCAGGAATGTGGAAAATCCAGACATGCGTAGAAGGAAACATTAGGTATATTTCTTTCTAAAGATATGTCAACATATATTATATGTCATATATATGATAACATATATTATGCTCTAACATATAACAAATGTCCACATATATTATGTGGCTTGTACTAAATGTGCGATTCTAAGTCCTATTTTTTTCTTACTTAATATTGTATTGTGAGCATTCTCCAGGTCATTAAATATCCTTTGCATGTATGTATTTTTGTTAATGGCTGCCTAATATTCCTTCATGGATGTGTCATCATTTATTTATCTAACATCCCCCCCCCACTATTAATTCCCCTCCTCAGCCTCCTCATTGTCCATTAATACCTTCACTACTTGGATGAGAAATGGTGGCTTTCACAGTCCCCAGTCAATGAATGCGTCTCTGAAACATTTCAGAGAATATCAGAGTTGCTACTTCATTAATATAAAGAGGGCACAGACCAAAGCAAATCAATATCTCCATGATGCATCCTCCTTGGAGGAGCAGAGAGGCTCTTATCACTGTGACCTGGCCCGAGCCATCCACATCATTTCACTCGGTTCTTTATGCACCGACCCCCCCGCCCCGCTTCCTTTTCCTGGCAGATGCCCTGGACAGAGCCAACTGACCTATTAGCTCTTGAAAAAATAAGTTTGGGATAAAAATAAGGTTGGTATATGAGCTTAATAATTTTCCAGAAATAGACTTCCCTAGGCCCTGCTGTCTGTCCCTTTGTATGGGACAGCACCGTTTTGCCTACCAAAGACAGTTTGTGGCTTGGGTCAGCAATGGAAGAGAAGGGAGAAGGGCGGGGGGGTGAGCAGGGCTCATCATTTTAGTAGAATTTCTAAGCAAAATACTGATGCTTTCCTGCAGCTGCCCTGGTGGACGAGGGAGGGAGGGGACTGGGAAGGCGGGGGGAGGAGCACGCCCAGGGGCGGTCCTCCCTGCTTTACATCCAATTGGCCACTGGGACTATGTATTTCTGGTGGGGCAGGAAGAGAGTTGACCTATTCTAGTTTGATAGCAATACAGTAATAAACTTAATCTTAAAATAGCTTTCCCACCTTTGGAATAAAGCCTTTTGCATAGAGTGGTATCTGGGAGAAGAGGTTAATTGACGGTCGACTCACAATCTTAGATTTGCAAAAAAGAGGGTCAAGTGGAGTCTTTTACAGCAGTTACTTACCTGGAAGCTTCGGCCTCTCCACTCTGTGGGTTAAGCTGCCGAGGAGGCCTGACCCTGCGCCGGCTCAGTCCTGGGACCCGGGACCCGGAAGGCTGGCTCCTACCCTCGGGGAGTGATAATCTGCAGGTGCACCCTTTTTTTTAAATACTCTTTTTTTTTTTTAAAGATTTTATTTATTTATTTGAGAGAGAGAGAATGAGAGAGAGAGTGAGCATGAGAGGGGGGAGGGTCAGAGGGAGAAGCAGACTCCCTGCCGAGCAGGGAGCCTGATGCGGGACTCAATCCCAGGACTCCAGGATCATGACCTGAGCCGAAGGCAGTCGCTTAACCAACTGAGCCACCCAGGTGCCCGGCAGGTGCATCCTGACAAGGAAACCTTGAGAAAAATCCAGTCCAGTGTTTTAGAGGCTCCTGATTCAGCATTCCCTCCTTCCCCGTGCAGGGATGATGATATTATCAGTGGTAGGACTCGCTGGACTTTAGAATCTGATTGGGTTCCACTCCAGAAGTGTGTAGAAAGCCAGCTGTCGGCCTGGGCACTGTGCACATTGTCCTGGGGGCTACATGCACAGAGCTGAAAAAGACTGTGTGGTTAGAGGGGTGTCGGTCTAGAAGGCCAACAGACGTGGAAATAAATAATTCCACTGGAGGGTAAGCACGCTGAGGTCCGTTCGCTCACTCACGCAGTGAGTGTGGTCTGCTGTGTGCCAGGCCCAGCACAGTGTTAGGGATTCCACGTGTCAGGACAGATCTGGCCCTGGCCCCCACAGACCTTAGTTATGGTCCAGCAGGTAATAGAGAGTATGAGCGAGTAACAACACCATACAGCTTGCATTTGCACTTGTGAGAAACGCCGTGAAAAAACAAGAAGCCATGAGAGCATAATACAGAATTTCCGCACTTAGATAATTCCCGAAAACAGGCTTCCCTCGCCTCGTCTGTCCTCTCCTCGGTCTGTGTGCGCACACCCTCCTCCTCCACTCTGACCTTTGACCCCTCTGGTCCCAAGGGCCCTGCCTGCCTCCATGGGTGGAAGCCCCCCGCCCACCCCGCACAGCAAAGCCAGCCTTGTGCACATCTGCCTGCGCGTGGCTTCCACATCTGGGTGCGCCAGAGTAAGACTGCGGTCAGTGCAGGGAACAGAGCTCTTGGCTGGGAACTGAAAGACCCTGGTTCTAGCTCCAGCTCTGTCGCAAGGCACCCCCTGCTCCCTCCTGCACCTGCACCTGCACGCCACCCCCCGGGGGCCAGGCCCCTCCCTCGGCTTCCCCCCACATCCTGCGCCGCATCACCAGGAAGCCTGGGTCACAGCCTCTGCAGCCAGAGTGCTTGGGTTCAGACCCGCCCTGTGAGCCCTGTGAGCCTCAGTTCTGCTCTGAGGACAGTGTCAGTGCCCAATGCTCGGGGCGGTCGCGGGGATTAAGAGCAGAGAGCCCCACACATCGCACGAGCCACGGACGTGCAAGCTGCTCTTCTCACCATTGGTTTTGTGGGAAGTTCCATTTTCTGTGTCAGCTTGACTGGGCCTGAGGATGCCCAGACCAGACAGCTGGCTAAACCTTATTTCTGGGTGTGTCTGCGAGGGTGTTTGGGGAAGAGATTAGCGTTGAATTGGTGGACTGAGTGAGGCAGATGGCCTTCCCCAGTGTGGGTGGGCCTCACCTAATCCGTTGAGGGCCTGATCCACCAGAAAGGCAGAGGAGGGTTGAATTCACTCCGCTCTACCTGACTGCGGAGGGAGCTGGGACATCAGTCTTCTCCCGCCCTCAGTGTTCCTGGCTTGCAGGGCTTCCTCTCGGACTGGACTCTACACCATCCGCTCCCTGGCTCTCAGCCTTCCAACCACACCACTGGCCTTCCCGGACTCCAGCTTATGGATGGCAGATCATGGAGAGTCCCAGCATCAGCCTCCACAATCATACAAGCCAATTCCTTATAATAAATCTATTCATCTCTATCATCTGTCGACCTATCTACCTATCATCTCTCTCTCTCCTTACCTACCTCTCTCTCCTACTGGTTCTGTTTCTCTGGAAAATTCGAATGCATATTTTTTCCCCTCCAATTCAACGTGATTTTGAAGGTAGCACACGGTGACTCGCGGCTTCTTAGATGCAGCATTTGCTGGTCACACGAGGGGCCCTGACTCTTGAGCATGCAGCAGAACCACCTGCAGCTCTTGTTGAACCCTGATCGCTGGCCCCACTGGCCGTCTCTGGTTCTGTGGGTCCTGGGCAGGGCCCGGCCAGACTGATGGTCAGGGGACCCACTCTGAGGACCACTGGTCTGTGCTAACAACTCAGGCTTTGTGCACATGGACAAGTGAGGCCGGCCTCATTCCTCCTGTGTTTTGAGGATGAAGTCACCGATGCGCAGACAAGGTATGTTACCTGCCCAAGGCCATGTGACTTGTAAGTGACAGAAGCGGGTCTTGAACTCTGGGTGTCAGTTTCAGTGCTCTGTTTTCTCCATTTGGGATAGAAACAGGACCAGGGGGAACCCAAAGAGGAGGAAAAAGCCGCCAGGGAAGGGGCATCTCACAGGTGAATAACAGATCTTGGGTATGTGATGTTTATTATGGAGATGGTAGGAATACCCCTGAATGAGAGATCCAGGGGAGCTCCACCAGTGGAGAGCAGAGTCAGGATGGACCTTCAGTCACAGATCTTCCCTGGCGACTCGCTAGGGCCTCTGGGGGGACCCAGATCTCAGGCCTTGACAGCTCCCTGGAGCTCAGGAGTGGCCCCCAGTGGCCTGAGCCCCCCAGCTGAGCCGAACGAGGCAGGCCGCCTCTCCTCCATGCCTACCCTTCCTCCCAGCAGCCCAGAAAACAGGCATTGCCCATTAACAGGAGAGTGCACTAATGTGAAGGAAATGCTCGGCCATTAGGGCCTTAACACTGTGCTGCAATTTTGACTGGTAGGACGCAAATGCCTGCACAGCGGGCCCCCACCAGGGGTCACTCTGCCAGCCTCTCAGCCCTGAGATGCTTCGGGAGCCAGGCCTGGGCCTGCAGGAGCTGTTGGCCTAGAGGGGGGCCTTGGAACACTGGCAAACCCCAACCTTACCCCCATTTCTCAATCTTCCCGGGGGGGGGGGTCTCAAGATTCTCTGCAGCCCTGATCCCACAAGGCTCCAGGATGCTGATTCGCATGTGTTCTGCATGCAGGGTCCCAAGGTCCCCTGCTCCCCCACCCCCGCCCTTTTCTCCGCCAGGTTGAGCTGGAACAGTGTGATGGCCAATTTGGGGGAAAGGGTTGCTTTCTCTCCTACCCTGGGGACTTGTGACCCCCCCATCCCCAGCACAGCAGGCTGTGAGTCTAAGGGCGGCTCCTCTAGGGGAATTCAATACCCATGGGGCAAAATTCTTATTTGTTACTTGGGGATTTGGTTAAAATGCAGATTCTGCTTCATCAGGCCAGGTGTGGGGCTTGGATCCAGCATTTTTAACAAGTTCCCAGGGGATCCCAGACCGCACTTAGGCAGCAAGGCTGTAGGGCAATGATGCTCAGACATGGGGATCACCTGAGCACTTTAACAATCCTGATGTCTGGTCCCACTTCCACAGCTTCTGATTTACTTGGTCTGGCCTTGGGCATCAGGTGGTTCTAACAGGCAGCCCCCTCCCTGTTGCCAGCCTGACAGATGGGATGTTAGAACAGGGTCTTTTCTGTGGTGTGCGGAGAGAAGGGATTTGGGAAAAGGACTTAGTAAAAAAGCATCCTCACGTCCCTTGTTAATCAAGCTTTCTTCCTTGGCAGAGGAGATGGAGAGGAAGAGAAAACTTTCATTCCACAGAAGGGCATCTGCCAGTTTCCCACTTGGAGATGGGATTGAAATAGCTTTTTCAGATCCTCCAGTTAAGCTGACACATGTGGCCCCCTCCAAGCCTCCCCTCGGTACCCCCCCCCCCGCTCCAGAGCAGTTATCTCGATTCTGACTTCAACAGCATGGTTCTATCTCACCGCCCTCCTGCAGCTGTCTCACTTCCCAATGCAGAGAAGCTCGGGCCCCAGAGAGAGCCATGGTGCAAAGAGCATCAGCAAAACAGGCAGGCTGGGGCTGTCCAGCACCTGTCCCCGGGCGCTGCCACCTCCGTGGGGCATGTGGAGATGCAGGGGCTGTGGGGTCGAGACTCAGAGTGATCTGAAGATGACACAGCTAAAAGAGTATTACTTAAAGGTGTGGAAGGTAATGTCACTTCTGGGCCAGTACTGCTTCTTGGGCTGGGAATGAGATAATGAATTATTACCCAGGGAAATGAAGCTGCTAATAAATTCAAAAGCAAAGCTGAGGGAGGTTAAACTCCATTTTTTTTTTTAAGATTTTATTTATTTGACAGAGAGAGAGACAGCGAGAGAGGGAACACAAGCAGAGAAGTGGGAGAGGGAGAAGCAGGCTTCCTGCTGAGCAGGGAGCTCGATGCGGGGCTCTATCCCAGGACCCTGGGATCATGACCTGAGCCAAAGGCAGACGCTTAACCATCTGAGCCACCCAGGTGCCCCTAAACTCCATTTTTTAAAGGGAGCTGGTGATTGATAAAGTGCCCTCTCTCCTTGCCTCCTGGGACGCCATCAGCCTCCCTGTCCCTCCTTTCTCCCACACAGGTGGGTCTCTGACCCTCTGGACACACAGCCCAGCACCGCCCACTTGCCTCAGGCTGTTCCCTTTGTGAGCCACGCCCACCCCAGTGGGAACCTAAGGCCCAAATTGGGCTGCGATGTGAGCCAATTGGTTTTGAGAGCTCAGTCCCCAAGGAGAGGCCACGAGGAAATGTCTTCCTAAGAAGTCCGTTCTGACCTTTGAGCCAACAAATCGCAAGTAGAAACAGCTCGGGAATAAGCAATCAGGCTCTGGATCGTGGCTTCTGCAGGGAGGGGCCATCCCTTCAGCTTTTCCGGGGCATCCATGCCTTCCCAAAGCTGGCCCTGTTTTGGGAAGCCTGTGGCTACATTCCCGTCCTCCCTGCGTCAATTCTATTCCCTCTTGAGCTCCACTCCTGAAACCCTGACCCCCTTGGTCTCCACTAGCCTCCTTCCCTGCCTGAAGCCATCGAGCCCCTGCTGCCTGAGCTCACTGCCCGTTTCCGCGGCGACCGGCCTGTGATGTCACTCACTCACTCACTCACGGAGGCCTGCGAGCCTTCAGGTGGGTAGGATGGGAGCAGCAGGTGCCCAGGAAGAGGGAAAGAACAAAGCCCTCATCTCTGTGCCATCATCCCTACATAATGGAAGTCGGGAAGGGGGGAGTGGAAACGGAGGAGGGGCAGACGGAAGGCTGCAGCCGTTCCTAACCTAGCCTGTTCTGACATCCCTTGAGCTCAGCTAGAGAAAGACGGCCTCTGACCCCCTTCCCCAAACTCCTCCTCAGGCCCCAGACCCCTGCCCAAACAGCGATGATTTAAAAGCCTCCTGAGTCATGGAGGGACTCTGTTTTCCCAGCTGGCCATTTTCTGCGGCCTGCCCCCACCTTGTGATGGTGTGGCATAAAGGGAAGCTTGCCCTCGTCAGCTTGTGTGCCCACTTCCAGCAACGTCGGGCTCCAGGGCTCCCTCCTGGCTGCCCCGCTTTGCAGGAAGCCCCAGTGCCAAGTGGCTTTCAGAGCCTGCCTCAGCGGGGACCACGGCTCCTGTCTTAGTAACTGGGGAAAGCAGCTCCCGCAGCTTCCCTAATGCTCTGGGCCCTTTTGTTCCAGCCAGGCACCAAGAGGAAAATGCAGCCCCAGTCTAGAAACAAAGGCTCCACCCAGCAGGCTCCCCTGGGGCCGGGTCCAAAAAGCCCATGGTCACCTGAGTTCCAGGTAACTCACTGCGCAGCCTGAATTATATGGACAAGTTAGGCTCACTTGAACTTCAGGTGTCTCAATTACCTGAGTAATTTGCATGTTTATGAGTAAGGGGGATTGAAAGTTAACTCGAAGCAAATTCAAAATTCTGACTTTGGGGGCTTGGAAGCCCCTCACGTGCACCTCGCTTGTCACCCGACAGAAGGGAGCGTCACAGACAGGGCAACTATGACGTAACCACAGAGCAAGCCACAGAGGAGCCCGGACTCATCCCAGAGTCTGGGCCTTGCCTTAGTTTCCCTTTTAGGATCTGCCAGAAAACCAAAAGTAACCACCTAAACACAACTCCAAATAAAGGTGGGAGAAGAATGAAAAAATCTTTATTATTGATTGTTTAGACCTAAAGAAAGTGAGGAGATAGAATTCCCTGTAGCCCAGCCAGGAGGTGAAGAGTTAATCCTATAATCTAGTCTGCCAGGGAGCAAGGTGAGGACCAGAGCTATTTCCAAGCTGAAGTGTGCATGCAGAATGTTTGATGCTTGGCGATGGAGCCAAGAAGACCAAGAGGACCGAGCCCATTTGCAAGCATCATATTGAGTACCTGGTGTGTATAGAGCGCTGTTTTCAGCATGCAGTGGGATTCCAAAATTCGCAGGGGGGCTCCCCTATCTTCTGTTAAGAGAATGGACGCCCCCCTCCCCTGCAGAGCACAGACACTGCTCTCTGCTGTGCTCGGTGAAGTACCTGCAAATGTCTGGTGACCTTTGCAGAGTTAGACCAATTACACTCCAGTGAAACAGATTAAGAATTGCAAAGTAGCACGCGCAAACTCTTCTGGTTGTCTGAGTGAGAGCCAGGGCACCTCCTCTATTGCTCTATCGTTGGCTTGCATATTGGAACCACCTGGAGAATTTTGGAACCAACTGTGCCTGAGTCCTACACCTAGAGAGTCTGATTTCATTGGTAATAGAGGCAGTGGTATTTTTTAAACATGCAACAAAGTGTGAGAACCACTGAGCCGGAGGGTTTGGGAATTTTGAGTTGTTTAATGGTGAATCTGTGGGCTGAAATTGATCACGCTTGCTACTTTGCTAATGGAATCAAAGACGCAGCTTCTATTTGCTGGCTAGGCTGCCATCTTGGAACAAAATAATGATGGCAAGGTTTTCATATGGATATTCTCCTAATGGATTCTAATGAGAGTTGGTACAATGTGGTGGAATTTGCACAGAATAAAGTCTTCGCTAAACTGTCCTTCAGCTGGAGGGGGAGGCAGTGGGAGGAAGTAATTAACATTTCTTGAGTGTCTGTTGTGCAATAGGAACTGAGCTTGAAAGACTGTACTGATATTTCACTTTTTCTCTCCTACCGTGTGCCAGATGGGTGTCATCTCCATTTTACAGATGAAAAAATTGAGGCTCAAGATCACACCGCTGTTGTGTTGCTGTGTATTGGGAGATGATTTTCCATGAGTCTCTCACATTTCTGTGTTTCCTGTAAGCAAAGATGCTGACTGCCTTTGTTCTGATCTTTATAAGGATGTTTGCCTGGTGAGTAGCTTTGGAAGATATGTCATCCTCCGGAGCAAAGGGTAGGCATGCTCACTGCCCATTATAAAAGATTCAGGTCCCTAAGCTCAGGGTTCCTGTCTTGTAACACACCCTCCCTGTGTGCACAGGTATGACCTGGCCCTCTTTGCATTGCCTTATGGGGACTGTGGCTGAGGGAGCTTTTGGGAAAACACAATACTCTGGCTACCACTGTCACTTTGATAAACTGTCTTTTGTCTCTGACCCCTGCGTCTCATTTCTTCCACCAGCATCAAGACAGGCAAGGCTCACTTGTTAACTTGTGGTGGATTTGGCACCCTCATCTAAGCCTGCTTCCCTCTGACACCTATGCATTTAGGGGATGGAAAACAAGAGGTGATATTAAAGCAAAACAACACATATATTCCGGATCAATGATTTCTTTTCCTCTAATTATGAAACAATAACACAAATTAGCTCCCTTCCCTTTTCTAGAAGATGAATAAACAAATTCAATCTGCATCAAGTTAAATACAAAAGTTGGGCACAATTCTGCATCCTGCTGGTTCCAAATGCTACTTGATTTTAAGCTCTACTAAGCTACATCCTCTTTCCTCTCAAGAGCATCTCCCTCAATCCTCCCAAAGCAGCCTCCCTGCTTTGATAAGCAAATGTGGGTTGTGCTAGCACCCCAAACCCACTCATCCTACTGTTATCAGAAGACCCTTACCTACTTATTTTCCAAATTGGAGAGAAGTGATTCTTCCGGTGTTAACACTAACCATCTTCATGCCCCTTTCTTTCTCTTTGAGGTCAGAATTTTTAAAAGACAGATTATAATCACACGGTATCTCTTTCTCGGCCTTTTTCTTACCTGAATCTTTACTTAAACCAGCTAAGGTCCTAGCCAAGCTTAATTTGGAAAGGATGGCTTCCCTTTATTACTAATTACCTTCTCTTCTAAAGAATGAGAATTTAATATGCAATGATGATTTCTAGTAGCAGGTTCTGTGTAATTTTCAGCTGTTAATTATTATTATTAAAATCATAAAAAACTATTATTTATGTGCCAGGAACTTTTTAAGTGCTTTATAAAGTGTCTTAAATCTGCTCAAAAAACCCTAAAGTGAAGTATTTTCACTTGGAGAAGCTGATGTTTCAAGGAGGTTAAATGTCCTATACGCGGAGCTAGTAAATAGCAGAGCTGGAATCCAGAGCCTTGTCTGTCCAACCCCAAAGCAAAACTCTTCCTTCTGGACCCAACTTCTTTTTTTAAAAAAAAAAACAGCTTTATTGAGATGTAATTCACAGAGCATACAATTCATCCATGTGAAGTGGACAATGCATGGCTTTAGCATATTCTCAGGTATGTGCTGCCCTCCCCACAGTCAATTTTGGAACGCTTTTATCACCTCCAAAAGACACCCCGTGTACTTTAGGAATCCCCCATCCCCTCCCCACCAAACCCTACCAAACTGCCTTCTGGCAAAGTCTCTCTCTAAAGAAGCCATACCCTTTCTTCCTTCTGTATTAAATATTGGAGTATGTTTATAGTCATAATTTGTGAATGTTTACATTCAAAAATTGGTTGCCTCTTTAGTTACGGAGAGGTTAAGAGTTGTACTACACTCCACTCCCCCCCCCCCGCCCAAAAAAAGCCTGTGTCTTCTCTCAGGTAGTCCCTGGGGTTGTTAATTCTTTCCTCCTTCTGCCCAGACACCACTAAGAAGAACCCTGGGGAACCACCAGGAGCCCCAGGAGGCTTGGTTACTCCATTTAGTAACTGGTCCCAGGCAATAGGTATTGGGTCTGGGTTGACAATGAAAGGGATGGGGACCCCAGAAAACTGCTTGCAATCTGGACTTGATATCTCATGAGCCGAGAACAGCCCTCCTTACCTCCTTTTAGATACAATTTATCTCCTTTGAGAAGTCCCTGATTAGTCCTTCCAAAGAGGGCTGGCTCCTTATGGAAGTTGAATCTATCCAAGGGAGGTTTGCTAGCACTGACCCAAGATCAGCCAGACTTTGCAAGGAGTTTGGTGTGCCTATGTGTTAATTTGGGTTCCCCTGAAGAATTTGAGTGCTTGGAGTTGAGTTGGGAAGTACGGACACCATGGCGGGGGTGGGGGTGGGGTGGGGATAGGGTGGGGGGGGTGTGGGGAAGGAGCACAAAGAAAGGAGGGGGACCACTAAGTGCTGTGCTATTAAAGCCAAATACCCCATGGAAGACTGGGTCTTACTCTCACAGGTAAACATTAGGAGACACGGGAAAACACGGACCTCAGAGTCATCCCACCTAGGGGACAAGGTCACAGGGTGTTTAAATACCAACTCCCATAAGTCCTTGGTTAAGGGCTGGTCCTGGAGGGTCTTAATTTCTCAGCTTTTCTGGTCCACTATGCTCCTGTGGGCAGAGCAGTCTTCTTCAGTTTTGGAAAAAGCCCTCAGGCAAAGAAATGCAGATAATGGCAGTTGGAGGTTGGGCAGAGTACATGAAATGGTTGGGTCTGAGGATATGGGTGGGCACGCACTGCATCTGCTATAGCCTTACCCCATTTTAACTCCTGCATGAGCAAGTACACACACACACACACACACACAGTGAACAGGAAGGGAATATGGTTTCATAGAGCACATTCCTCCATCCCTGGGCTCCACTCATGCTGACAATAATCAGGGCTTCCCTTTCCATACTAATGAGGGGCAGCAAGGAATTTATTAAACGAGCTTTACCAGGAACCAACTGGTAAAGACCTACATCTTTTACCTCTGAAGCTGGAAAACTCCCAACAGGCCTTGCAAAGAGTTTGGAACCCCAGACAAGTTCACTTGGGGGGTGGGGGTCACTCCAGGTCGGAAGAAGAAAGAAACTCCATGCCTTTAGGGAGAGATGGAGGGGCCTCAGGTTTACCAAGCTCAGCAGAGAGTCTGGCTTTCAAGCTGCAGCCTGACTGGCCCCCTGCTCCACCTCTTATCACAGCCCTGGAGGTTCAGAGGCTAGCAGGTAGCTTGGCTGAACAGAAACACCCATTACCTTCCTTAGTTGATCTTTCAAAGCTGAGCGCCTTGGGGGAGGCTGTTCTCCGGAAAAGAAATGGAATTTGGAGTTCTGGGCAACCCACGGCCATGTCTACCTGGCTGCTAGTTGGCAGGATATTCATTCATTCACTTAATTATTCATTTGCTCCTTCTTTAGCTCATTTATTCATTATCTTCATGGATCAGGGATTGAGGGTACCATGGTATTGAGACACAGCGACAAATAGGCAAATCCTTCCCCTTCTTAGAGGGTCCATATGAGGGCAGTGCAACTTGGAATCCCTAGCACAGCTCCATGGCAGACCCTTTTCTCCAGCTTCGTGCACGGGGAGGGTGGGGGTATGACTCGGCTGTGTCAGTCGGCTACGGGTTCCGCTCGGAGAGGACACATGGTCCCGTTCACCACCATATCCTCACAACCCAGCATTGTCCCCGGCACATAGGAGGTACTCGATAAATATTTGTGAATGAATGGATGGTTGTGTACCTTTGAGCAAAAGGCCAATACTTGTACATATTTTAATGTATTTCTCTGTCTACGTGTTTGGGTATTGCTGTGCATGTTTCTGTGACTCTGTGTGACTGTGTTTATGCTTAAATAACTGAGTGTGCATGTATGTGAGTCTTCAATAGACACAGTCTTCCCTTTACAACATTTCAAGAGAATGAACATTTTTGCTTCCTGGTATCTGACTTCGGAAACCCAATCTGCATTTTCCACACATGCACAGCACCCCAGATTTTCAAATATTTATACTCCTATATTTAAAATCTGTGAGATTTCTCTCTTTCTCACCCATACGTGCTTGCATTCTGTCTCCCTCTCTCCCTCCTTCTCTCCCTCCCAGCCATCAGCCTGCCCTCTCCACCTTACTTCCTCTTTTTTCCCCCAGATATATATTGATGAAAAACCCCCAGACTGAGCCACACTATTGCCTTCCATGTTTGGCGTCACTGGGGAGGACTTGTGAACCATCCCTGTAGCCCTAGGACAGATCCTGAATGATGAGCCCAGCCAGAGAGGGGCATAAAGACTCCAGCTCCCCTTTCCCAAACCTTGGCAGCTCCTGAGAAGGATCTGCCCTCTGGGGGGAGTTTCTTTAGGCTGTAGCAGAGCTTCTAAAGAGGAACTAATCGCCCAGGGCTTCAGAGAGAAGCACTGGTTAAATGCCAACATTGCCTGGGTTTCCGGAGGCTTAGGTCTGATCTTTGGGAGGTTATTATGTCTTCTGGGACTGACCAGGAGGCAGAGGAATACCCCTCCAAATTTCTCCTGGCTGAGATAGTCCATGGCCCCTCTCCATCCTGCACTGTATAGCCAAGCTTGACCAGAAAAATCTACTGAGAGCAGGACTAATCACTCGACCTGATTGATTAGGACCTTGAGAAGCCCTGAAAAAAGTGAGGGCTTTTTGACTTCCAGTGTGAAATTCTGATGCTCAGGGATCATTCAAAATACCATTTGGGGTGCCTCAAAGTGTGGCTTCTGCTCTCATTTGTTACCAGTGGGTCAATAATTAAATAAGTCCATTGTTACCAATTCCACATTTGGGCCTGTGTGGATCTTGCCATTCCAGAGTCAGTTTACCAAAACAAAGCCACATGCACGTGCATGTGCGCGCATACACAGCACCCTGAAGAATGGAAAGGGGATGTGAGAAGGAAGCCATTATAATGGACAAGTAATGGGAATGGCATATGTGGTCATCTATTTGTGCTCCAGATCTACCATCCACCCCCTGCCTTCTGTACCCTGTTCTGGCTCTGGGTGGTTGACCTAAATGGACCACACCCATGGGCTCCCATGCTCTGTGGCTTCCAGCTGGGTTCAGCCAAGGGAGCCCTGGCCAAAGATCAAAGGAAGGGAGGAGAGTGAGGTCAGGTCTTCATTCCTCTGGCCACCACCCTGTAGGATCACCTCAGGACGGCTGGGTCCCACCACAAAAGGACATTGCTCTTCCTGTGACAGCCTCTTTCATAGGATTTCCCTTCTGGATTATGGACTATTCTTTTCCCTTGCCCTCTTAGCTTTGGGTGGTACAGCTCCGCTGCTTCCAGCCCTGAGTTACTGGCTCCCATTCATTCTGCCTTCACCTTGGAAAATAGTCCCTTTGTAGGTAAACCCCAAATTACCCAATTTAAAAGTGTTTCTAGTTGGAGCTGTAATTAAGAAATAACAGGGCAGATTAGGGAACTTTGTTACCTTAGACTGAATTTGGTAAGGGACTTTGTGCCAACCTGTTTATCTCCATTATTGCTAGTGTATGAGTGAATATAGGAATTCTGTCTCTACCATTTAAAAAAGTGTCTATCGGGCACCTGGGTGGCTCAGATGGTTAAGCATCTGCCTTCGGCTCAGGTCATGATCCCAGCGTCCTGGGATCGAGTGCCGCATCAGGCTCCCTGCTCCTTGGGAGCCTGCTTCTCCCTCTGCCTCTCTCTCTCTCTCTGTCTCATGAATAAATAAAATCTTAAAAAAAAAATTAAAAATAAATAAATAAATAAATAAATAAATAAGTGTCTATTTACTGCTCTCCCTAAAACTGCAGATTTAATAGGTTGCTAGATACACTATAAATCTAGGTTTTTCAAACCAATAATGGTCCCAGAGAGGCAGAAGGGAAATCAACAGGTTATTCTACTCTTCATCACTTTGACACCATTTTTCATCTTGAGGAGAAATCTGATAAGAAAAACTTCAGATTGTTTGCAGCTTTATTGACCTGCCATGACTTCTGACTTCATGGAAGTAGTTGGTTATTGGCCAACAGTCATGAGCCTAATGTAGGTGGCTTAGTAATACTCTAAGTGTCGGACACCCAGCAGATCTGGTGATAATTCTGAGCAATGTGAAACAAGATTGTGCTCTGGCCTCTTCCTTTTGAATATATATCTTAATGATTTGAAACTCCTTTTGGATTAGCTGGAAGCATGCCCTCTTGTTATAGAAAATAGAAAAAAGATCAGTAGCTTCCTTTTTGTTATGGTATCGCTTCATTGTCACAGGGCGGGAGTAGATAAAACCAATTGCAGCTTGTTACTTAACTCCTGTCAGCCTGACTGGCTTAGGAATAACTACTCTAAAACAAAGCAGCTTGTTTTGGGTAGATGTGCCTGCCACCTGCCCAACATAATGGGTTTATATTCCAGCAATTCTATATTACAAGTTAATTTCTTTTGTTATATAGGGTGTGTGCTCTAACTGCCTATAGGATATATAAGTAGCTCCACTCTTGAAATCAGATGCACCGTGATTTTCCCTGGAGATTTATCTATGACCATAGTTAGTATCTGGTAACTCCTGCTTTGAAAAACAGCCATGCCCAAATCATCATGGAAAGGCTTGGCATCTTGGACATTCACCCACCAGGGTAGAGCCAGATGATTTAGCCAGGACAGGATAAGTCGTGCTGCCATAACAAACAACCCTGGAAACCTCAGTCACTTAAAAACATGAGGGTTTATGTCTCCCTCAGTTTATAGACACATGTAGCCAAGCTGAGCCTCAGCCCCACATGGTTACCATCCCAATCCAGAAGCCAGGCTGCCAGAACACCATCTTGAGCAAAGGGGAAAGAGAACATGACAAGGCACATACTCTAAAATGACAGACATCACTTCTGCTCACAATTTGTTGATCAAAACAAGTCATGTGACAAGACCACATGGGTGGAATATACAATTCTACCAAGTTCCTGGAAGGAGCAAGAGTCTAAATATTTATATTTAGCCCCAATGACTATAGCACTGAGGGTTTCTTAGGAAAAATTCTGACCTTGCTTGTGGAGTACCTGCTTCTGACAGCCATTGGATTATATCCCAGGATGACCTGATTTTAAATTAATTACATCTGCAAAGACCCTATTTCCAATAAGGTCACATTCACGAGGCACCAGGCTTAGGACTTCAACATATTATATTCCTTTTGGAGGACACACTTCAACCCATCATAAATACCAAGGCTCACACCTAGTTGATTGATTTTCTCAAAATGTTAGTACATGGTTTTGTTCTGTTTTGTTTCCTGGTTGACTGTACAAAGCATCTGAATCACCCTTATTTAGCAACAGAGAAAATCCATACCCCAGAGCCTTGCTCTATTAGAGTACAGATGCCCAAACTGTCTGCTGATCAACTTTGATGAAAAGTTGGGCTGGGAAAGACAATATTCACAAAGCCTCATTTGAACAGTGTACGGTTCTTTGTCTCAATCACTAGCTTCAGCATTTGCTGGGGGGTGGGGGGGTTGTTTTTGTTTTGTGTTCTAGTTCTCGTGTTAGCTGAGGAAGCCCCTTTTTCAAATGAGCTCTTAAGGAACTCTTGAGCAACCCCAGATATAAGACCTGTGAAAGCAGAGCTGCCCGGCTGGAGGGGGCTGTTGTCCCCATGATAAGGAATTGAGTCCCTCTCTGTTCATCTTCCTCTCCTGGCCAAGTCACTGTGTTTGAAGAACGTGCTTGCGGGGGGATTCACCCGGCTTCGGCATCCCTTCTCTGTGGCCCAACCAGGAGGGCCAGAGCTTCCTGCCTCTTTGCCTCCCCGCCTCCCAACACACCCTGCAGCATGGATGTCAGGCTCACCCCCTCCCTCTTGCTGCCTCCCCGCTTGTCCCTGATGCTGCCGAGTGTGTGTGTAGACCCCACCTCTCCTCCCTCCACAGTGGGGAGATCTGACATTCCAGCTCTGGAGAAGGAAAAAAGACAGAGTCGGCTCAGCCTGGACAGACCTGTGGTGTAATTAATTAGCTTAAGAAAAAGAGAGGTTCTGCCTGGCTCAGCTGGTCTACTCCATTCCCCTGCACCGGGACTAAAGGACATTAATGAAGGACATCATCACTTTGTGTTGGCCTCGCCAGCCGATGCCTTCCTGGTGCATCTCCTTCCCTGGAGAGTTCTTGACTGGGCAATGGGTTAAAGGGAGGGTCCAGGCCCCTGAGGTTGGTCCTGGCCTCAAGTGCTGGCTCTTCTAATAGCCAGGGTGGGGAGCCCAGAGGTCACCGAATAGGCCCCAGGGCTTCTTGTAGGATCCTGGGGCTTCAAGGAACAGTTTAAGAGTCCCTGGTAGCGATCAGTGTTTCTCAAAGTTGGCTGTGAATCAGAAACTGCTGGAGAGCTTCTAAAGTTTACTGATACTGAAATCCCGCATACACCTGCCGGCCAGAATCCCCAGCGTCGGCATTACAGGTGATTCTCACGTCATCGGATTGAGAACCCTTTGGCCCTAGATTAGATCAGATTATTTCCAGGTCTTAGAATTGTCTGGCCTCTGAGCGGCCCCTGGGCCTACATTTAGAGACCATTCAAGAACCATCCACACAACTTCTGTTACTGAGTTTGTTCTAGAAATGATAGAGTTGGTGGTGTCTCTTGCTCAGCATCCACCATATGAAGATCCATCCCATAAAAGCTTTATTTTCTTGAAAAATGAGGTGTGAAGGACAATGAGAACTTTGTAACTGATTTGTCTTATTGCATCAGCTGCTCAGATGTGCAGAATTAAATGTGTGGTGCAATTTTAGTTACATACAGGTCCTCGTGGTTCTGGCAGCCGCATTTTGCCTTTGCCTCTGACCTTAGGTCTCTCTATTTTCCTCGGTCTCAATGTTTTATTGTATTTCTCTACTTCGTGGAGTTACGTGCAAGTGCCAGGAATCCTTCAGAAGATGAAGTGAGTGTGAATACGTAAATAAACAAGCAGAGGTGGTGAATCTGATGAGGATAATGAAACTGGTGCCTGCAGCTGGAGGACAACACGCACGGGTCAGAGGGAGCACCGCGACTTCATACCTATGTGCCGCCTCCTCAGGGAAGCCTTTCCTGATTGCTTGGACCAGACTTAGGGCTTCATGCTGAGTGATACTAATTCTCATTCTTTATTAAAATGCCTCATATTAACATCAGGCTTCCTCAGCAGACTGTAATTTCTACGTGGGCGGGAAGCATGCTTAGCTTTCTCATGGGTGTAACCCCAGTGCCCAGTACGTGGCCTGCTGCTGAGTAACCATCTGATAAACATTTACTAGGTAAGAAAATAAACAGAACTGCAAAGCTCTACTGCTCAGTGAAATGCATGAGAAATTCAAAGTCTCCATGATAAGACAGTGACTCAGAGCAAGGAGAGAGAAGGAAAGGGAAAGGCAGGAAGGAAGGAAGGACAGAACAAATTGATAAGAAGACAAAAGGTGTTCTTTCGGCCTCAGAAGAAGGCAGTCGAAAGGAATGGACACTATTTGAGCAGCTAGGATTGGCCAAGATCCAGCTAGAGCCTCTACCAACAGTGTCTCATTTTATCTTCACAACTTTCATACAAGGCTTTAGGGGTGAGAAGCCTGGAGGCTTGCCAAGTCTACATTGCCTGAAACCCACAAAACCCCTAAGTAGCTGAGTCCGACCTGAGCCCCGGCATCTGTGGCTTGGAGGTTGAGGGGCTCTCCTCTGCAGCACAGGGGCGAACTCTCGGATCCACAAGTGGCCATGCCCACCACAGGGCACCTCCCCACTCCACTCGGGTCCCTGTCCATCTGCCCCGGACCCGGCTTCTGCTCACAGAGGGTCTCCTCCCACGTGGCGGGCTCGGCAAGCAGCTGTGCAGGGGTGAGTGAGAAGCGGATGCAAATGATGCTCTAAGCTGAGCACCCAGACCGAGTGAGGACGGAGGACCCCGGTCATAACTGGGAGCCAGTGGGGCAAGGACACCTCCTCCATCACCTTGTGAGTGCGTGGGGTGGTATGAGGACTCTGCGGCTCCCATCCCTACTCCTCCACCTCTATCCACACCTCCTCCCAGAAATGACTGCCGAGGAGCTAGCCAGGCGGAGCTGGAGGGTGTCAGGCTGGGACTGGCCGGGGGCCCAGCGGGGCGGGCACCAGCTGGGGCCCTGATGCAGGGAGGCGGCTGGAGCTCTACACACCAGGACGGGGTGGGGGGGTCCTCTTCCCTCCCAGCTGCAGTGGCTGCTCGGCCAGAAGTAGTCCCTGGTGGATTCTTGCCACTTGAAATCCAGTCTCCGCGGGTGGGAGGGAGCCTCATCCAGACACTGAGGCCCAAAGAGAAGGGTGGTGCCCATGTGTGCCCACAGGCAGAAGGACCTTATTTACCCTCCACGTGTCCTTTGATACAGGGACTCTGAGGACCCAGGCCAAGATACGCTTGCTCCAAAGTCTCAGCCATTGTCCAGAACTTAATTCCTTGTGTGAAAACAAAAGCTTAGTGGGAGAGCAGAAGAAGGCTTGGAGAAGTTGCCCAGAATGTAAGGGCTTTCAAAGCCCAGAAAGCACCATCTATTTTGAATCACTGTCTCGAGTCGGTTGGGGCAGAATCCCCCTTCCAGGCTTCAAATCAGCACCTTTGCAGCCAACACTGTTGACTCAGGAGGGGCTGCGGGCTGATCAGGGAGAGAGAGAGCCGTGTGTGTCCGGGGCCAGAGGTCGCCAGCCCTGCTCTCCAGAACTGTTCCAACCTGGACACAGGACTCTCAGGATCTGCTGCAAAGAGACTTGTCTCAGCTGGTTTCCCTGCATTTGCACCATCCGAGTACTTAAATCCACCCATGTATTTGGATTCCTGGATGACAGACCTCTCAGTGCCTTGTCAACCACCACTCAGCCATTGTTCCCACTCCAACGAGAGCAGAGCAACAAATTGTAACCTTTAGTTTTTGTCTGATGGATACAGATCTCCATCAGGAAGACTTGCTCAATGGGGAGGTCCTGAAAGGGATGGATAAGAATAGAATCACACCTGGTCTCCGGAGATGTCTGAACTCTGAAGGATTTGTCATCATCCTGGGGAAAGAATGGAACCAGGTAGATAACCACGCTTCTTCTTGGCCTGTAGGTTCTCTAGAACCTTGGCTAAAAAAACAAAACGTTGGAGGAATGGCTGCTTCTAGAGCAGTTTTCTCCTTGCCTGCTGGGATCAGGGAGGAGACATCTGGCTTGATCAGAAATACTGCCCCTTCCAGAGATACTGTCAATAAACAATATTCAGGGAAAGGGAGAGGGAGGATAGGGCAGCAGGGGTGTATTTGTGTAGAGCCAGAGAACCTCGTGCCCTTATTAGATCAAGAAAACTCAGCTATAATCACCAACCCACTCACTCCCCTGTAAATGAACTATGTCACAATCAATTCCTCTCTGAGGATTCAACTTTGCTGCTTATCCCCTCACACTAATCAAAATCAGAACATTCGGGAGTCATCTGACCTATGACCACTGTCTTGGACCCTGTCCTTCCTGTTTCAGGTGGACTTGATGAACATCTAGGGCACAGCCATTTCCAGATACCTGGCTTATCTTTAAAACCTCAGATCTGGAAGTCCATCTGGCCCAACCGTCCAGTGCAGGGTGGATACACATCCGTCTGCAACATCCTAGTGTGTGCCTACATATTTCTGGGGAGAATCAGGAAGATTCCATGAAGCCGACATGGTTCTTGCTCCTTAGGGGTCCCCAGCCTGGGAAGGGGGCAGACTCTACACACCACCAACCAACTCTAGAAGACTCAAATCAAAAAGTGTGAGGGGATCTGGAAAGCCTACAGACTGTAGGATTCCTACCATATGACATTCTGGAAAAGGCAAAACTATGGAGACAGCAAAAAAGGATCAGTGGTTGCTAGGGATTCAGGAGCTGGGGAATGAATAGGTGGAGCCCAGGGGACTCTTTGGGCTGCACAACTATTCTGTATGATACTGTGATGGCAGATTCATGACATTATGCGTGTGTCAAAAACCACAGAGTCGGGGCGCCTGGGTGGCTCAGTCGTTAAGCGTCTGCCTTCGGCTCAGGTCATGATCCCAGGGTCCTGGGATCGAGTCCCACATCGGGCTCCCTGCTCGGCAGGAAGCCTGCTTCTCCCTCTCCCACTACCCTTGCTTGTGTTCCTGCTCTCGCTCTCTCTCTCTGTCAAATAAATAAATAAAATCTTTAAAAAAAAAAAAAAAACACAGAGTGTACCGCACAAAGAATGAGCCTCAGGGTGCCTGGGTGGCTCAGTCAGTTGAGCATTCGACTGTTGATTTCGGCTCAGATCATGATCTTGGGGCCGTGAGATCGAGCCCCATGTCGGGCTCCGAGCTCCGTGGGGAGTCTGCTTGGGATTCTCTCTCTCTCTCTCTGCCCACCCCACCCCACGCCTCTAAACCTAATAAATAAATAAATATTTTTTTTTTAAAAGAATGAGCCTCAGTGAAGACTATGGACTTTAAAAAATAATTATGTATTTTGGCTCATCAATTGCAATAAACATAGCCCTAATGCGAGATGTTCATAATAGGGGAACGAGGAATGGGGTTAGGCTATATAGGGGAAATCTCCACTTTTCCCTCAATTTTTCTGTAAATCTAAAACTGCTGAACTCATAAAATCTATTCATTTTTTTTTTTTTTGAAGTGCAAGGTAAAGAACTAATGAGAGGTGTGGAGTAATTCTGGAAAGTTTCCTTGAAAGGTGTGAGGTGAGGTGTAAGGAGGGGGGCGGGAAGGATGGAAAGGAGGAAGAAGGTTTGAGATCATTGCCTGGGGAGGTGCGGGGGGGGGGTGCGAAAGCAAATGCGGTTTCCCAGAATTCCCCAGACACTCCCCCCAACCCAAAGCCCAAATCGGCCTCTTTTTGGGACCCAGCAAGGATCTCGTAAACCTGAGACCCTAGAAGAAGCAGAGGGAGAAGAAAAAGAAGAGAGCATGGGGAATCAGGCAGGGAATTGTGCTCTGGTACAGGAAGCACAAACCGCAAGTGCAATTAGTCAGAAAAGAACTTGAAATTAAAAAATGATTCCAAGCCGAGGAGGGGAGTACATACTTTCCTGCAGCCCCAAGACGTTTATGAATAATACAAATGCTGCGAGGTGGCGGAGCCGAAGCCCAGTTAATTAATATGTACAGGAGCAGAGATGCACTTGAAAAACAATAGTGCTATTTCCCCCTCGCTAGAAGTAAAAATATTTCCAGAAAGACTGACACGTTTATTATTTTCTAACATAATTACCTTATTGTGGAGCATTTGTAATGGAACACATTAGAGACGCTAAGCACCTGCCTGCCTTCCCTTAATGCAGTTTGGTTCCATGGTGCTGGGGAAGGAAGGTGGGAGGCGGACCGGCAGGGTGGTGGTGGGTGGGTGCAGGGGGCGTCCCTGGAGAGCATTGCAGCTTTACATACCTGATGCCCCTTCTTGCCTGCCCCCCCCAAACCAAGCCCGCCGCCTCCAGCCTCCTCCCTCCATTACCTTGCCTGCCTTCCTGAGCCCACCACCACCCATTTTGGTACCTCTGTGAGCTGGCGACAGCTGGAGGGGCGAGGATAGTAGACACGGAGCTCCCAATGGTGTAACGAGGGGAGGGGGGGAGATGGCTAGCGCAGAAGTTGGAGCAGGAGAAGCCATCCCGTGCTGGAGAAGAAGGATGGATGAGTGGGAGAGAGGTACCCGAGCTAGAGCCAGCACCCCAGGACCAAGAGTAGCCAGGTGGGAAGAAATTTCAGCCTTGCTGGTGCTCTTGGGATTTTTTTGTGGAGAAGCAGGGTGAGAACATTGGACTGGGAGTCTGGGACCCAGCGCTCTTTTGGACCAAAGACCAGAGGTCACTTTGCGTCTGTGGATCTCAACATCCTCACCTGTAAAATGGGGCCGGTGCTGGGCATCTGGGATAGCTGGCCTCCCGTGGCCCTGCTGCCTCACATCCCACGCACCGGTCAAGAACGCCTGCCCCAACAGATGGAGAGCCAAACGGCTGCTTCCCAGGAGAGGGATGCCTGTCTTCTCCCCTCCCCCTGGCTCCCCGCCCCTCCCATCCTCACACACACAGCCGAGTCCAGAAGCCGCCTTGTCACCATATGTGTGGTGTGGCATCCCTGACTGTCCCTCCTGCACGCTCTCCATCCTTGGCTTCTGGCTGCCTTCCCAGCCACCTCACCTCTGCCGCTGTTTCTCCTCACCTCTCCCTCCTGCTCCTCTTCCTCTCTCCACCCTCACACACTGGCTCTCTCCAGAATTTTGCCCGTAGCCCCCCTCTCTTCCCATTTTGTGGCACTCCTGTGGCTTGATGGTGCAGACAAATCTCATATCTGTATTTAAAGCCCAGTCCTTTTTTTTCTGAACTCCAGATTTTGTAAATCCAGGTGCCTGTGGGTTATCTTTATCTACTTAAAAACCACGGTGTCTCAAATGCAGCCCTTTATCTTCCTCCCTAAACCTCCTTCTCCTATGTTGTGTGTCAGGGACTGGCATCTCCCTGCTCCCACAATTCAGAAACCCAAGCGGCTTCCCAGAATCCCTCTTCTCCTTCATCTCTCATGTTCGTCTGGCCATAAAGCTGATCCTCTATTTTAAATATCCCCAGGGCTCTCTTTTCTATCTTCACTGTTGCTGTCTCCCTTTCTTGAACAAATTTGTGTAGTGTCCTACCTGCTCATCCTCCCCATGGGGCTGTCCCAGAGGTGGCACATGGGTGGATGGAAAGAGATATTTGCAGAATGAATAAGCCTCGTCAGTCTCCATTCCATTGTGCACAATGCTACTGGTCCTCTTCCCCCAAACTAGAGATGATTATGTCTTTTTCCTGCTTGAAACCCCAATAACTCCCCGTGATGTACGGGATAAAGTCCCAACTCCATGTGGTCCCATCTTGCATGCGTCTCCCTCCCTCGACCCCCTCCCCAGCAGGTACGAGCTCCTGTGGGTCTCTAATCGTGAGCATCTAGCTCAGGCTTCTGGGCGTTGCATGTCTCTTCCTTTTGCCTGGACCACCATTCATCCACCATCTGGTCGGTGTCTGTTGTACCTTAAGAAGCAGTGTCCCTGTTATTTTTGTTATGTCATGAATCACCCTGAACTCGGTAACTTAAAACAACAGCAATCATCTTATTACTACATCTCATCGTTCTGGATTTGGCCGGACTCAGACGGCTAGTCCTCATTTATGGGTCTCTCATGGGGCTGCCAGCAGATGATGGCTGGGACTGGGATCACCTTGCAGGCTCTTTCACATGTCTGAGGGTCAGTGCTGGTTGTCAGCCGGGACCTTAGCTAGAGGGCTGTCAGCCTCTTCACGTGGTCTGGGCTTCCACCCAACATGGCAGCTGTGCCGATGAGCAAGCTTCCCAAGAGAGAAGTCAATAGAAGCTTCACTGGCCTTTCATAACGTAGCCTTGGAAGTCATGCAGCATCACTTCTGATAGCTTCTACTTGCTGAGGTTGTCACAAGGCCCTATCCAGTTTCCAGGGAGGGGGACAGAGACTCCTCTTCTTTTTTTTTTTTAAAGATTGATTGATTGATTGATTTTAGAGAGAGGAGGGGAGGGGCAGGGGGAGAGGAAGAGAAAGATTCTCAAGCAGACTCCCCACTGAGTGCAGAGCCTGAAGCAGGGCTCGATCCCAGGACCCTGAGATCATGACCTGAGCCGAAATCAAGAGTCAGGTGCTTAACCGACTGAGCCCCCCAGGTACCCCCCCCCCCCCCCCCAGATTCCTCTTAATGAGAGAGTGTCTAAGTTCTGAGAGAGCATATGGGATGGAAATGTTGTCTTGGCCCCTTTGGGAAAACACAGTCTTCCTCCAGGAAGCCCTTGGGTCCCCCAGGCTACCCCTGCACCAACCGCTAGTATTCCCCACCATACATATCACAATTGGGGGTTTTTTTTGGTCTGGTTCCTTAAAAGTATGGTCTATATTTTACTTATCTTTGTGCTCTGCACATAGTTAGTGTTCATTAAATGTTTGTAAATTAACCCCTGGATAAGTGAGAGACCGATCACCATACTGTAGAGGGGATGCTCTTCCCAGAGCAGGCCTGGGTACCTTCTGGGGTGGCCACCGCTAGGTGAGAGTGGTCAGAGGCTCCAGCTGAGGCTGTTTCCCACCCCGGCACACGCATGCCCCTGCTGCCACCATTCAGAGACAGCCTCCCCCACCTACTTCCATGACTTTACCCAGCAGGTGCTCACATGTTCAGACCCAGGATCCAGAATCGTCCATCCAGCCCCAATACCACCTCCACCTTTTTGCTTCTCTTTTACCATCTTCAGCAGTGATAAGAAACATGGCTCTGGGAGAAGCTCAGAGAGCTGGTAGAAGACTGCTCTTCCTTCTCCGGCCCGCCCCCCTCGTCGGCCTTCCAGAACCCTGGAGGGCAGAAATATCCCTTCTCATTTCCCGGCGCCATTCCCCAGCTGCCTGGCCCGGATTGCGGGGCTTTCGGAGCGATTGTTTGCCGAGCCATTCAGCGGGGCAGCTCCCTCGTGGGCACCCAGCCCTGCCGCTGACAGGCTGTGTGCAAGGGGACAGGCCTGAATGACTGTAATATGAACCATGAAAGTGGATATTAAAGGCTTTATTACAGGGTGAGGACTGCTAATTGCAACGTTCCTTTCAGGAAGCTGGAGCTGATGAGTTTAAGCAGCGGCACCCAATTATTATAACTCTTGTCAGCGCCAGCAGGGGAGAGGCGGGGGAGGGGGAGGAGGCAGGCTGAAGGCACAATTACCTGAACTTTATCCAAGGCACACACCGCCGGCCTGGAATTTTAAAGGCAGATTGGTTCTGCTCGGAGCTTCCTCCCTGTCACAGCCATGCCCTTGTTGACTGCTGATCCCCCAGGCCTGCTCCCCCCTTCCCAGGCTTCTTGTAGAGGAGGCAGTGGTATTTGTGAACATCTGTCTGACCCCCAAGGGCTCCCTGGCCCCCCCGTTGGTGACACAGCCCCCGCGTTGAGATGAGAAGTGGTCCAGGGCACCTTGGGATCAAGCTGCCCAGCCTTTCAGGTTGCAAATGAGAAAGCAGGCTTCCCGCGCGCGGGGGATCGGCCCAGGTTGCCTGGCTGGTAAGTGGCGGAGCCCGGCAAGACACTTCTGTTCCGAATCCGGCTTAGAACGCAGGCTGCACACCCTAAGAGAGTCACCAGCTGCATGTGGAAGCAACACGAGTCTCCTTAAAACTCATAGGCAGGAATAGGAGACATTGCCCACCAGACCCCCCACAGGGACCGGGCTGCGTCTTGTGATGAGCTCATGGAGGGAGAAAATACAGTCCTCGCTGGGGAGAGAACTTGTACACAGCACCATTGACTTATCATCGCCATGCTCCAAAGACGTTTGGTGCTTTACAGTCTGCAAAATGCTTTCAGACATTCATGCGTTCAAATGTCGTTAAGCACCTACTAGGTGCTCGGAACTGGAGATACAGGGATGGCAGAGGACATCTGTATGCAAGGAGCTTACTGCTTAACACCGGAAGACACACAGGCCAGCTGACAATTAGGATACTGTGTGGAAAGCGCTAGATAGAGGTGTGCACACATACATCACCTCTTTAATTTAATCACATAAATTTAAGTGATTGCACATAAAAAGCTAATTCTACAAGGTACGATCTGCCTGGTGCCAGTTGAGCAGTGCAGATGGTAAAGGCTAGAAGCGTTTAGAGGCAGGCAAGCTCAGCACTGCACACAGTGGCCAATGGTGGGTTCACTACAAAGGCAGGCTCTGATGGTTGGGTAGGAATTCAAAAGGCAGTGAAGGGGATGGGAGCAGGGAAGGGGAGAGAATGGGTGGGTTTCTTTTCTGCATTGAACTAGAAGAGTCTATACTTGGAATACTGACTCCTCTTTATCCCCATCCAAGAGCATCCAGGCTGTCTGTGCCATGCGGAAGGCAGACCAGCATAATGAATGTGCTGACTCATATCCAGGGGATTCGAGATACCCCGGAACAACAATGAGGGCTTGAGGTCTGGAGGCCTCTTTCTTCTTCCCACGCAGGACATCATGACTGTTGTGCCTGAATGGAGAATGGGAGGGGGCAAAGTCATGGAGAGCCCACCCCTTTCCTCGGATTTGCGAATGCCCAGAGTTAACTCATGGGTTCCCCAGCCAGGGTGCCCCACCCAAAGAAGCCTGATTAACCAGGAGATATGTCCTATTTAACTCAGGAAGTCAGGGAGCAGCAAGTACGAGAAGGGGTGGGGTCACGGGTTCTTCTTTGGACATGTTAAGTTTGAGATGCCTGCTAGGTAACCACATGGAGATGGGTGGATTAGGGTAGACAGCGTTGGGAGTTCAGGAACAATGTATGGGTTGGCAGAGGAATAATGCGGGTATTCTTGGCACATAGATGGTATGTAAGACCATGAAAATGGAGGAGATACCTGGGGAAGGAGGGAGGGTGGGAGGGAATGGAGGGGAGAGAGAGAGAAAGAGAGAGGAGGTAGGCTCAGAGTTGTACGTGTCCAATTCCGGGAATATTTAAAATATGAGAAGACTGTGTCTTAGCATCAATAAAATATGGTAATAATAATAAAACAGTAATCTCGGCACTCATTTATCAAGCCTGATACCAAGCTCTTGGCCCCCATTTCTGCACTGACCCCTCGGGAGTGCTACGTGGCGGGGGCTATTATGATCCAGAAAATGTGAAACTTAAATGTTTGGGTGAACTGGGTCCCCAGCTAGTGAGTAATGGGTTTCGAATCTCGGACTCTCTGGCTTCTTTGGGGTGGGGCATAGGTGCCAGCCAACGAGGGAGGTGGGAGGAAAGACGGAGGAATATGGTGCCCAGGAAGTGAAGAAAGAGATGTGCAGGAAAGAGTGGTGCACAGGGTGGAACATGGCACGGAGACCAAGTGGGGAGGATTAAAACCTAGCCACTCAGTTTGTCAGGATGGCAGGTGCTGGGAGCCCTGCCTGATGGCAGTTTTAGAAGCCAGGTAGGAGTGGTTGCAAAGTAAATGGTCGCAGCCTCATAACAAATAAATGAACCTGGACCCTTACCTCATACCATATACCACTTAATTGACATCAAGCTGAGATCATGCCTTGTAGTATTAGCTTTTTATGTGCAATCACTCATATTTATGTGATTAAAGGAGGTGATGTGTGCATGTACACCTCTCCCTAGCACTCTGCACACCATCATATCATTGCTGGTTGGCTCGTGTGTCTCCCACATTAAGCCATGAATTCCTTGAATAGAGAGACAGAATCTTGTCATCTTTTTATCTCCAGTGTAACTCAAAATGGATTGTAGACCTGAATGCAAAATCTAAAACTGTAAAACTTCTGGAATAAAACATAGAAGAAACTTTTGTAGTCCTAGGGTAGGGAAAGATTTCTGGGGCGCCTGGGTGGCTCAGTCGATTAAGCGTCTGCCATCGACTCGGGTCATGATCCCAGGGTCCTGGGATCGAGCCCCGCATTGGCTCCCTGCTCGGTAGAGAGCCTGCTTCTCCCTCTCCCTCTGCCTGCCACTCTGCCTACTTGTGCTCTCTATGTCTCTGTCAAATAAATAAATAAAATATTAAAAAAAAAAACCCACAATGAGATAACACTATATACACCTATTAGAACAGTTAAAATTAAAAAGACTGACCTTGCCAACTGTTGGTGAGGGTGTGGAGCACCTGGAAGTCTCCTGCATTGCTGGCAGGAGTGTAAAATGGTCCAACCACTTTGGGAAACAATCTGGCAGTTTCTTATAAGGCTAAATATACATTTCACATATGACCCAACAATTCTACTTCTACACATCTATTTTTTTTTTTTTTTTTTTTGTTTTTTTTTTTTTAAGATTTTATTTATTTATTTGAGACAGAGAGAATGAGAGAGAGAGAGCACATGAGAGGGGGGAGGGTCAGAGGCAGAAGCAGGCTCCCCGCCGAGCAGGGAGTCCGATGCGGGACTCGATCCCGGGACTCCAGGATCACGACCTGAGCTGAAGGCAGTCACTTAACCAACTGAGCCACCCAGGCGCCCGTCTACACATCTATTTACCCGAGAGAAGTGACAACGTATGTCCATACAAAGACTTGTATGCTAATGTTCAAAAGAGCTTTATTTATAAAAGCCCCAAGCCAAAAAAAACCCAAATGTCCACCGAAAGAATGAGTAAATAAATTGTGGCTAATTTATGCAATGGAACTCTACTCAACAACAAAAGAGGATGAATAGCTCGTGCGTGCAAAAAATACCTCAAAACATTTTGCTGAGCAAAAGACTCCGAACACCAAACAGTACACACTCTATGACTCCAGTGAAATCCTAGAAAGGCAGAACTCTTACCCACAGTGACAGGAAGCAGGCGAGAGGTTGCCTGAGGCTGGTGGTGAGGGTGGGGATTGGCTGTAAATAGTTGTGAAGACACCGTGGGCTTCTGTGTCTTTATTGTTATAAATGTTTGTCAAAACCGATCAAACTGAGGGGCGACTGGGTGGCGCAGTTGGTTAAGTGTCTGACTCAGTTTTGACTCAGGTCATGATCTCAGGGTCGTGGGATCAAGCTCCACCTCAGGCTCTGAGCTCAGTGTGGAGTCTGCTTGAGGTTCTCTGTCTTCCTCTCCCTCTGCCCCTCCCCCACTCTCTCTCTCTAAAATAAATAAATAAATCTTAAAAAACTGATCAAACTGAGTACATTTTGTGTATGTAAATTGTATCTCAATAAAGTCAATTTTAAAAAAGTGAATGGGGCAACCCCGTTGTATGATATCATGTGCTTTCCATATATGTGCAAATATACACATTTCCACATAAATATATAAGAGCATAGAAACATCCAGAAGGATACAACCAAAATAGATGTATTGTTGACCTCTGGGCAGAGGGAGGGGACAGGACTGTGATTCAGGTAAGGTAAAGGGACGTTAGCTTTCACCTCAGTGCTTTCATTTTTCGGAAGAGAAGTGGGCTCATGTATTACCTTGTGCTTAGATTTCCAGAAAGGGTGAAGAGTAAGTACAGGTGAGCAGGGTTTTGTGTTTTTTTACCATCAAATACCAACTGCATGTCTTCTACCTGTTTGGACCAGCGATTCCCTTCAATTATTTATCGAGCATCTATGTTTCTAGCAACATAAAATGAGACACAGTTCTTCCTTTCTGGGCTCCGACTCTTCCTTCAGTTCACCCCAAAGAAGCCAGAGAGTCCGAGATTCGAAACCCATTACTCACTAGCTGGGGACCCAGTTCACCCAAATGTTTAAGTTTCACATTTTCTGGATCATAATAGCCCCCGCCACGTAGCACTCCCGAGGGGTCAGTGCAGAAATGGGGGCCAAGAGCTTGGTATCAGGCTTGATAAATGAGTGCCGAGATTACTGTTTTATTATTATTACCATATTTTATTGATGCTAAGACACAGTCTTCTCATATTTTAAATATTCCCGGAATTGGACACATTTTACAACTGACGCAACAATTTATTTGTCAGAGTTTTTTTTTCCTTTCTTGGTGCATAAAATAATGATGCACCTTATAATCAGTGATGTCTTAGGTTGTATGAAATATGGTGATAGCATTTTGCTCATAGCTTTCCTGCGAGGCCCTGTCGATATTTAACCAACGCTAAAAACAGGGAGAAAAGCTAATTCTCTTACCAGCCTCGGGAGAAAGAGAAAAGGCAGGAATGATTTAATTAAACCATCACTGCCACTAGTCCAACAATAGAATGTTCTGTCTGGCGCAACCGTCACTTTGGAGACGGTGCAGCCACCCAGAAGCTCCTCGGGTACCGCTTTCCGTCCACTTTCTAGTGTGCTACCTCTTCGCTGTATGGCCAACGCTGGTCCCTTTTGCTCTTGTCCAAATTACCTCCATCGGCCGCTTAAGCATCCCCACAAGCAGGCTTCCCTCTGCACAAAAAGATCACAATATCCTTGGGGTGATCCTTTACCAGCACCTCTGTTCACCCCATGCCATGGCCATCTAAAAATTCTGATGCCATTATCATGGTCTTCACCCACTTGGAACCCTTTTGTACATTGGATGGGTTCTCAGTAACAAGCCACAGGAGACAACCCCCATTTCTACACAAAGAGATGCTCTGTAAAGAAAGCGGGAGGCTCATAGAGGTGAGGGGAAGGGTGGAGAGAAGGGCTGGGCCAACCAACAGGAGCAAAAGGAGAGCAGGCAGAACAAAATGGCTAGACTACTGCTACAACAGCCCCCGCTTACCGCCCCAGCCCCACGACGCTCTCTCAGCCTTTGCGCTGCAAGCACTGCTCACCTCCCCTGAGGACCCCGCATCTCTCCCTCAATACCCAAGTTTGGGCTGGGAACTTGCGGAGTGGAGAAAGGAAATGTTGATCACCCACCATCCAGTGGGACTCACCTGGGGAATTCTTGTCACTGAGGGGGGGGAGTACGGATGCTCTGCACAGCTGAGAAATGGCCAATGTTCACAACTTTCATCTTTAAGAATGCTCATTTTTAATGCTTTAAGCGCTAGGGATTGATTTGAAAACCCAACGCTCAGAAATGTTTTCTGTTTGGGATTTTGTCAGCAGTTCAGGCAAGCTACCCCAGAAAAGCAGGTTTCCCCCTCCATCCCAAATCACTGAGGCTCAATGGGCTCAATGGCTCCCCATAAGAAGGGTTAACACACGGGATGCCTGGGTGGCTCAGTCGGTCAAGCACCTGCCTTCAGCGCAGATCATGATCCCAGGATCTTGGGATGAGTCCCACATAGGGCACCTTGCTCAGCAGGAAGCCTGCTTCTCCCTCTCCCACTCCCCCTGCTTGTGTTCCCTCTCTCGCTGTGTCTCTCTCTGTCAAATAAATAAATAAAATCTTTAAAAATAAATAAATAAATAAATAAATAAATAAATAAAATAATCATGAAAAGAGGTCATCTAGAATTATAAATTATGGTATGTCAATGTGATATGTGATAGTTAACTAAATATTGAAAGAAATAAAGACACTTGTGTATTTTCTTAGCTAAGGCTTAATTTATCAATCAGAATTAAAACCACTGGGTCTCAGAACAGCAATGTCACTCTGGAACTTATTAGAAAAGCAAATTCTTGGGGCACCTGGGTGGCTCCGTTGGTTAATCAGCCTGACCCTTGACCTCAGCTCAGGTCTTGATCTCAGGGTCGTGAGTTCAGGCCCCGCATTGGGCTCCACGGTGGGCATGGAGCGTATTTAAAAAAAAAAAAAAAAAAAAGATTAAAAAAAGGAAGGCAAATCCTTGGGCCCTTCCTTAAACCTGGTGAATCTGACACTGCTGGGTGGCGCCCCAAAGTTTGTTTTAACAAGCCCTCCAGGTGAATTTGATATTTGCTGAAGTCTGAGAACTGTTGGCCTCATCTTGACCTTGACTATATTTGAGAATCATCTGGGGAGCTTTTAAAATACTCAGTGCTTGGGTCCCACCCCCAAACCAATTTAATCTGTCTGGTGAGGAAAGGGGTGTTTTTTTCCCCCCTTTTCTTTTCTTTTCAAGCTTCCTAGATGACTAATGTACAGTCGGGGTTGAGGGACACAGATGTAACTCATGATTATGTAGAATGTGTCTTTTTTTTTTTTTTTTTTTAGAATGTGTCTTAATTCATGCAAACCTCTGAGCTCCCTTGGGAGGGTAGGTTTTTGTCTCTACCACCTTGAGATTTTTTTTAGTTCCTTCCGCTGCCTTTGACAAGCACTTTCTGCTAAACTGATCCATCATCTTAAGGAAGGAAAATCCAACCCATCCCGGGACAACAGTGGCTCTTACCCAGTAGCACAAAGCCCCCATGCGCCTCCTGACCAGCGCAGGATTCTGAGTGCCCATCTTTTCCTTGTCTAAAGGAAAGGGTTACATAATCCACTTTGTTAACATGCCCTCGCCACCCCCTCAGCCCCAAATCACTGGGAATCAGAACTGCCAGATGTAGCTTGGGTTAAAAGCAGCTATTGTTGGAAGTCAAGAATCTTCCCTGTCTCTCAATTTGGGATCCTGTTTGCCTGTTGACTTCTTTTCCTTCTATTGCAAATGAGTTTACTTACTTGCTGGGGAATATGGCCACAGGCAGCTTTAAGATTACCTCATTTTCACAGGGACCCAAGAGGAAAGAAGGCGTCTCTCATCAGACTCAATATAGAAAATCCCAGGAACCGCTTCTCATGGCTTAGCCTGGCCTCTTGGATAGAGATTGCTCGAGTACCGTGGCCAGGGGAGCTGGGTTTGTGACCAGGGTGCAGGGAAAGGATGCTGCGCAGACATCTCCCAAAGTCCCCAAAGGTCAGTTAACCCTTCAACCACTTTAAGTTGACTCACTTTTCATATCTGAATCAATACGTATGTTTTCTGATGCAGACTGCCTTCCTTCTAAAGGTCAAGCTTATCAGAGCTTTAACATTCATCACCACACAAAAAGACCGTTCAAGAAGAATATTTTAAGAAGACGAGGTTTTCGCCAATCTGAGGGCATCCGGAGAGAACAGCCAGGATGGGGAGGGGCTCAGAACTGTGTCGTCTGAAGAATCGTTGGAAACCGGGGTGTGAAACACTAGCGGAAGAGACTCAGGGGACTTGCCGGCTCTTGTTAACATTCAGAACCCTCAAGTAAGAGAATGTTAACTTGTTCCACCTGGCTTCACAAGCAAAATTATTCCCTAACTGCCCACAGGATGAGGTCCAACTCCTTAGCCTAGAGCCCAACACCCACATCCACTTTCCAGAGCCTTCTCTGACCTCATCTCTGTGTTCAGAGGAAAATAACGCTGGCCTCTCGAGGAAGGCGGCAAGACAGATTTCATTCAGACGACTTGGCCAGTGTAAATGTGCTCTCCTCCAACCAGGACAAAGACGCCTAAGAGCCTGACAGGAGAACAGAGAGGGAACAAAGGCGCTGCAGGGACGTGCAAAAGGAGGAACAAGATTCGGCTGCATTGCATTTTCTTGACCACAAAGTCAACACGGGAGCGGGGCGTCCTCTTCGGGGACACAGCCTATCCCAGGTGCAAGGCAGGCTTAAGTTTGGTCAAGCCACAGAGTCTGGGCAAGTTCTTGGTGCCATGTGGGCGTTCACACCAGGCACAGGCAGCAGGAGACTTGGAGGAGTCCCCGGGGGCGCTTGGGGATGACCTTCTTGTGCTAGTACCCTCCTGGACACAAGACCACTCTGGCCTCTCACTGCCCGCCCTGGGCACTCCTGCTGGGGCTACGTTTAACCAGTCTAGACAAATGCGTCAGAGTGTTTACATTGAGTCTGTACAGTGGTATTTTATAGGCAAAGAAAGTGGGCTACACAGATTTCAGTCTTTGCTGCAACATACACATGCAACTTTGAACAGATTCGTTAACCTTGTTGAGTGCATTTTCTCAGCTCTGAATGGACATAATAATAACGTCTAGCTATTTGGGTTGATGGGAAAATAAATGAGATTTCACAGACTAGGCATCTAGCCTGCCCCATGGTATGATGCTTAAGAAAACTTACTTCCTCTCACCCAAATGGTTGTAATTGTTTCATTCTGTTGTGTCCCAAAACGTGAGTTGATGTCCAAGTGTTTTGGAGGACAGAGAGCATATCTCAGTTGCATGATGTCGTTTATAATTAAAGACTCAATAAAGGCTCTGCTTTCTGATGATCAGGGCTTCTAAGGTCCCTCTGGTCCATGTGGCTACATTAGCTATCCAACTCTCTTAATCTAAACGTGTAGGGCAAGGCTTCCCCGAAAGAGATCCGAGTGTCACCTCCATCAGGGTCACCTGAGTATCACAATCAAGCTTCTTTGCTTGGCATCCAGATGTCCAGCCCCACGGCAGACTCTGGGCATCTGGATGTGAACCAGCTCCCTGAAGCAACTCTTAAGTGCACTGAATTTCAGGTTGAAGGATGAGGCCCAAAGTTCTCCACCAGGGCAAGAGTGTGCCTCACCATCATGAGCCTCAAAGCCTAGGGACTCCATCACATTGTGTCCAGGAGTGGAGGTTACCATGATACCCCATTTCCCCATTTCCAAAAAGTGGGAAGAATAACACAAAATGACCCATCCTCCTAATCCAGAACTACTAAAATTCTGTTGTGCCTCCTGAAGCCACAAGCCTCCCCTTCCTTGGGCTTCGGTCCCTTTAATCTCTATAGTCCTCGGTTCGCCCATTTGCTAAAAGGCAAAAACACTCAATTTTGTTCTGGGGAATGACCACTTGGTCCCAGCTTGCCCACTGAAAATTCCAAGTGGTCCCCTCAGCACAGCTGATCTCCCTAGTTGGCACAGAGCAGGTGCTTTTGAAGCTGTGCCCTCTATGTAAGACTGTAGCCAGGGTGGGTTGAGATGATGTTCATAGACCCTTGCTTCTTAAATATGGCACTGGACCAAGGAACTCACTAGAAATGGAGGACCTTGCCCTGCCCCAGACCTACTGATTCAGGGTCTGCATCTAACAGTTTACCAGGTGGCTCATTCCCAGCCATCTGTGAAGGGCTTGCCTTGGTGCTCAACAAATGCTAGTTCTGTTGTACCCCTTCCCTAACAGAGCTCACAAAACAAGAGCTTCTTAGGGAAGGCATAAGCCAACTGGGTCTCCTTAAAGAAAAATCCAAAAGCAATTTCAACATCCCCCATCCTGGGACTGAGGCTTTCATTCTTCTAAGTTTCCAGGAAGGAGTTGTCAGATGAGGGTAGAACCAAGGAAAGTCCTAGAATTAGGAGCTTCAACAATATAAGCAGAGGTAGAGTTGATTTAATCATGGTGAGTACCCTGGACTGCCCCCACTCAACAGACTCAACATAGACAAAACTCGCTAAGCTGAGAGGAGTGACAGAACTCACACGGGCGTTTCTCCCACTCCTCCTGATTCCAGGGACTGGTGAGTCATCAAGTCAGCCTGAACCATCATGGCAGTCAGTCCTGGCAACATGGTCCTGGCAACATGGGGGCTGGTCTGGCGAAGCCCCTGGGGGCAGGCAACCCACTGACAGGACACAGGGTGTTCTCACAAGGCCCCTCCAGGTTAGTGGGGCAACCTCATTAGCATACGGCCATTTTCAGTGACCCACCTGCAGGTGGCAAGCAGCCGTTTAATGTCCATTTTGCCAAGAGGCTGTGCCCTGACCGAGGCTTCATGGAATTAGCCCTGCAGGGCTCAGAGGAAGTGCCTCAGAGAGATCCCGCTCAGATTAATGTGTAAAATTTAATTATGAAGTCCTAGGCTATCTCAACGTTTAAAGCCATTTATGCAGCCTGGGAGCTCCGGAGCCCTCCCAGTCCTGTGCCTAGGGAGGCCGGGCAGCCCTTTGATCATTGACCGATGAGAAAAATCTCAGTTTGCATATTAAGGTCAGGAAATGATCCGTTCACTTTTCTCGCTAAATGGCCAGAGGATTCATCTTGTGGAGAAAGAGCAGTTTTAAAACTCCAAGAGGACACAGGGACCTCCGGAAGCCACTGGGCCACATCCCCATCTCTAAGCGGCTCTCTAACCAAATTCAATTGCCAGATAAAGGTCAAAGATACAAGCAAGAAAAAAAATCTCTGTCTTCAAGAAACTCATAAATGAAACAGGAGACAGACACACACAGCACTGATAAGTAAGTGCTGTACAGAGGGGGAGATTAACTCACGCTTTGGGGGTATTCCTGGAAGGCTTCCCAGGGGAGGTGGCACTTCCTGGGGTTTTGAAGAATAGAGTTGTTCTTGCAAATAAAGGAGTGGGTGGGTATGGGGAAGAACACTTCAGGCAGGACTATGTTGGCTTCAAAATATGTAGGAACAAAGCTTCTTCCATCCAACTTACCTCTCTGGAAGATTCTCTCCTTCCTCCTGTTTTGCTCTATGTGGAGTTGGGAAAACTGGTCAGCATCCGTTCCCTAAAAACTTTAGATTGTTTGCTCCTTGAGGACAGAACTATGCTTCTTTTAGATTCCCAGCAGCATCTGGAAGTGCTGAGCCCATCCCCGCTGGGCCCCTAAGGGAACTTTAAAGCCGAGCTGGTGCCCTTAACAGACCACTTCCAGGACCCTCCTCTGCATGAGCCGATGCCTGCCCAAATTCAAAACCCCAGCTCCTTTACCCACATGCAGAAGTATGATTTCTTTCACCACTTTAATCCTTGCGGAATTAAGAGAGTGAGGCAGGATGAGTGGATTTACAGCCTCAAATGAATTTCAAGATGAACAAGAACAATCACAATTAAAATCAAATTTCCAAGAGAGGGTTTGATTCCTTTCAAGGAGAGTGTGGGCCCGGCCTTGCCCTCAGCTACAGCAGCTCCTTCGTGGGAAGTCAGATGCTACGAAGCGAGAGTCGGGAGCAAACATCTTGGGGATGCCGCCACCTTTGAAGCTAATTTTGTGACACAGAGACCGCAGGTACTGCAGAGACCAAACACTGTTTTAATTACTCAGAAAAGCATGAAAAAGTCTTCTTCTCCGTCTTCCTCTCAGGGCGGTACCTAGCTGAAGCCCCTGGCTCTCCGCTCACGATCTTCTCCCCGGGCTCTCTGCCTCCTTGGGAGAGTCAGCTATTTTTCCTGTGGCCCAGGGGAGGGTAAAGGAAGATTCCAGAAGGTAAGGGAGGGATTTGCTCCTAGTTGGTTAGGAAAAAAACATTAGCTGCCCAACATCGAGCACTGTGCCAAGAGCTTTACACATGTTTTCTTTGATCTTGGAACTCCCCAGGTATTGTTAGCTTTATTTGGTAGATGAGAAACAGACCCAGAGAGGCTTTGAAACTGGCTCAAGGTCACACAGCTGGTGGGTGGGATTTCTGACACACCTTGATGCAGGAGCTCGAGGAGGAAGGCCTGCTCAGAAGCTGAGGAGAGGGAGGACAGGAGCTGGACTTGGCTCCATCAGGGAGTCCAGGTCTCTGGGAACTGCCTGCTCACTTCTTCCCCAACCTTCTGGAACATTCCTTGGGGTCTCCAGGAATTTGGTAGGGTCTTCTCTTAGTCAGGAAGATATGGTTATTCCTCAGTTATTTCCTTATTATAGTGATGTCAGAGTGAGCCGAGGACAAGGCCCATGAAGGAATTTTCGAAGTTCATCCAGAAGAAGAACTCACCTCTCTGCTGCTCTCCCAGGAAAGGGGGCCGAAACCTAGCGCCTGCAAACCTGGGGCGATGCTGCCTCCCTTCAGGGGACATCTGCAAATGTCTGGAGACATTTTGGGTGGTCCCATCCTGGAGGGAGAGGGGTGACTGGCATGTGGCGGGCGGAGGCCAGGGATGCCGCTCCACATCGTGCAGCCCCCACTATGAAGGGAGTGATCCAGCCCCAAATGTCCACAGTGCCGGAGTCGAGAAACCCTAGCATAAAGGATGCCAATCCATGAGGAAAGAGGACAGAGCCCCTTAATTTCAGTGCCCTCGACCTGCTGGACGCCAACCCTGTAGGTGGGCCTGGCGACATAACTTGTGTGTGCAGAGGCGAGGTGATGCAAACCAAGCAAGGGCCCGTCTACGCGCAGGGAAGTGGGTATCAGGGGCTACCATGAAGGCGACCCACCCGTGAAGCCAGTAGAGAGCTCGGAGTCTCCACCTGAGTCCCGTTCCCGGAACACAGGCTTACTTTTGCTCTGACGTGCCTGGCTCGTCCAAGGCAGCTCAGGCCCAGAACGCAGAGAGGGGCGATACCTGCTGAGAATCTAAAGTGGCAGGCTCACCTTCCCTTCCAGGAGAAAAAAGTCACTCTTGCCTGCCCGGCAGTGAAGAAGCAGGGCGGAGTGGCCTGTCTGGGAGGCGCTGAGTCGTCCCTGGCCTTACTGCTTCTTGGGAGGCCCGAAAGGGTCAAGATGCTGGAAGGGTTTTCCAACGCAAAGCATTTAAGAGGAGGAGCAGGGGAGAGAGGGAGACAGAGACAGAAAGACAGAGGGAAGTGGGGAGTGGGGAGGGGGGTAAGAGGGAGAGAGAGAAAGAGAGAGAGACTTTTAGCTTCCTGGATCCCTCCCCAAAGCTGGAGGTGCCCAGGGCTGAACCGTGGGCCTTCTCCCCTGCCTGTGACCCTCATCAGCAGAAACTACCCCAACCCCCATCTCAACTCCCGATGCCCCCTGGGGAAAGAAGTGGGGTAAACACTGCTGGGCCTGAGGAACGGCTGCCTGGTTTCCCCACAGAGACCCTGGAAATCACCCTCTTTCCCTCCATCACATAGTATTTACCCAGCTCTCCCCAGCCCCCCAAAAAGCAGCCTTCTGCCATTTATTTCAAGGATGTTGCCTTTGTTTTCTTCCTTTTGCTTAAGAATTTTACAATTACGCTATCTATTCTGCTGGGCTGAGGGTGCTATTGCAAAGCACCTCCCGTGCCTTTGGGGAAGTTGGTGGTGGGCGATGCTGTGGGGAAGCGAGGGGCCCAGGGGATCAAGAGCAGCCCCTGGCCTGCTTTTCTGCACGGGGCCAGGTGAAATGAGCAAGAGAGATCTCATCACTCATGGAAAGGGACAGGAGGACCTGCCCCCTGGCTAGCAGCCCCAGAGCCCTGAGCCATAGCTTCTTTCTCATGAGCCAGGGAGAAGAAGCTTGAGGAAGGCCCACAGCTCATGACCACGGGTCAGAGCCACCATCAGCCACAACCATCAGCCTGCAGGTCGGGCCCACTGATAAGGAAAACGGATATTGCAAGCCGGTGTCTAGTGTTTTCGGGCGTCTGTTACCAGGAGTCGATGTGGCAAGTAAGTTAAGAATGTAGGTCTTTGAGCCAGACCCTGGGTTTGAATTTTACCTCTACTATTCATTAGCTGTATAATCTCTCTATGACTCAGTTTCCTTAGAAATAAAACGTGAGACTGACATCATCAGGGTCACTATAAATACCTTAACTTCTATAAAGTGCTGACAACAGTGTCTGGCATGTGGCCAACACCTAAGAGGAGTATTTGTCGAGTAAATTTAATGGCCAGATTTAATCCCCACAGCAACCCTAAGAGGTAGGTACTATTATGATCTACATTTATCCATGAGGACACTTGAAGCACAGAGAGGCTGAGACACATGCCCAGAGTCACACAGCTGGTCTATAGCAGAGCATGGATTCAAATCCAAGCAGGCTGGCCCAGAGCCCAGGCGTGGCTAGGATTGCATCCTCAGTTGAAGCACGAAGGAAGCACCCTGGTGCTGGAGTCAGAGGCTAGGCTCTGGGCTCAGGCTTGTCCTCCAACTGACAGGACTCAGTTTCCTTGCCTGAAAGCAAGGAGTTTCCACTGATTGTAGGAACAGCTCTTCCTGTTTGGGTGGCTCTAAGAGGCCAGAGGGCCCCAGTTTCTGATCCTTATCCTTGTCCCAGGCCTAGCCTCTGGGTCAAGGAAAGAGCCAGTGAAGGAGAACAGCTGCCCCCCAAGCAGGTGGATGGATGGAAGTTTCTAGAACCAGCTCCCCACATGTACCATCCGCCCAGGACTGAATCACACAGCTAGGGCCTGGGTAACAGGAATCTGAAGTGGACATAACCATTGTTCTGGTGCCTGCCTGCTCTTATCTATTGAAGGGTTCTATCAGCTTCTCTCTGACTTGACAGTCTGGATACCTCAAGGTGATGGGGCTGCTGGAGCACCCAGTCCTGATCCTCCATCCCTGACCCTTCTTCACCCTCTCTGTGGGCCCTGGGGCAGGGCGGTCTTGAGGGCAAGGAGGAGTCAGCCCCCACCTCCCTGGCCTTCTGGCCCAGCACACCCTGTCTCCCTCTTCGATGGCTGGTCCTTGGGGCAAGAGAGGGAAGGGAGTGGCCTGGAGCAGCCCCTGGTGGGGCACCCACCGGTGGGCTCCTTGTCCTTGCTCATAAGGGCTCCGCTTGCCGCACACCCACCCCAACCCCCACAGGCACGCAGGGCCCCTGATTCAGACCACGGCCTGGGAAGCGTGCTGAATGAGGATCTGGGGAGCTGAGACCCAGGAAAGAGAGGGGCACGGAGTCCCCAGCACCAGGCCCCGAACCTGATGTTTCCCCAGCTGCCTACATCAGGATCCCCTCACGTGCCGTCTGTTGAGGATTCCTGGGCCCTACCATCGACTTCCAGAAGCAGAATCTCTGGGGGGCAGGAACCTGATTCTAGAAGAGTCCCCTGGGGTATTTTTGCCCACTACAGAGCTGTGCTTCTCGTCGTGTGAGGAACGTAAACGACACCCATGTCTGGGCCTCGCCCCCAGACCAAGGCTGGGTGTCAGCCATCAGTATTCTCTTAAATGTGATGAAAATGTACATCCTGGGTTGAGAGCTACTGCCTCGGAGTTTGAGAACCACTGGCTGGATCTTACCCAGGAACAGAGGAGGCAAGAACCAGTGTCAGCTGGGACCCTTCGGGGTGCAGAGCCCCCAGGATCAGGTCAACCACCTGCTGCCAGGCCCGCTGTGCTAAAGGCCAAGAGGACAAGGGGCCTACATACCATACCTCCGGGGCGTGTCGGAACGAAAGCCCGGGGCTGCTGCATGGGGCCTGGCCAGGGAGTTACTGGGCCCCCCAGGAGGAGAGCAGGTTTATGCAAATGAGGCAATTAGAGAAGCATTTGAAAGAGTCAGGGAGCCAAGGGAATGAAGGCTGGGCTGCAGGAGCTGAACGCAAGGGTCATCTCCTTCGGCTGAGGAAGGGGCAGGCAGAAGGTGGAGGTCAAGGCCCTCAGTCTGGACACTAGTTCCTGGAGGCCAGAGGCCAGTGGCCTGCAGACGTGTTTGGTGGGCACGACTGGGGTGGGATGCCACTGGTCTCAGGTGGGTAGAGGCCAGGGATGCTGCAAAAGCCCCCCAAACAAGAATGACCTGGCCCCAAATGTCCACAGGGCCCAGGCTGAGAACTCTGAGAGCAGAGCTGGCTGTAGCTGGAGGGGAGGGGGGAGGTTGCTGGGAGGGGGAGGGTGGCCCAGGCTGTGTGGGTCCTGAATGAGGATTCTAAGCCTGGCACTCTAAACAGAGCCGTTTGGGGAAAGTCCAAAGGATCAAAGCACAGGAGGGGGTCTGCAGAGAAACAGGGGACCTGATGATGTGGCCCCTGGGGGCAAGAAAACATTAAAGCGAAGCAGTTAACCTGCAGTTAAGGGGGCTGGAAGTCCCTTCCTAATGATCTGGGGACCAGAGGCCCAAGCCTCTCTGCCTCTCTGCCAGCCCACCTGGAGGACAGGAAAACCAAATCCCTGCCCTCGGGAGTTTCCAGCTTGGAAAAGGAATGAGGGGCCCACCAGCAAAAACAATACCCCAAATGGTTCACCCCAGCTGGCTGGAGAGAGGCCCCGCGGACCTGGGGTGGGGAGAAGCCCTGGGAGGCTCCCAGCAGGAGGGGAGGCTGGGACCAGGGCAAGCGAGGCACCCAGTGGCCAGAGCACAGAATTTCAGGATGCCCTGCCCGCGGACTTCTGAGGGTCCTCGCTCCTTCCCTTTCTCTCCTCCTCCTGGAATGACTCATCTCCCCCTGTCTGTGCACATGCTATTTCCAAATAAGTTCCAACCCCCTCAAAATTTCTGCTCGGCGTCTCTGCTTCCTCTCCTGGCAAAACTTCTCAAAGCCTGGCCTACCCTCCCTGTCTCCACCTTGTCGCTTCTCATCTACTTCTCAAACATTGATTTCTATTGTGGTAAAATATGGGTCCCATCATGGTGACCATTTTAAGCATTTTTAAGCGTACAACTCAGTGGCATTGAGCACATTCGAATACACCACAATCACCACTGGCGATTTCCAGAACTTTTTCATCCTTCCAAACAAATTCTGCAATGCTGAGGGTAGAAAGGCCTCAGCTCCCCTCCTCCAGCCCCTGCTAATCTCTGCTTTCCTTGCTGTGTCTGTGAATTTGCCTATTCGAGAAACTTCACAGGAGTGGACTTGAGCCGTATGTGGCCTCTGGATCTGGCCTCTCCCACTGAACATCGTGTTGTCGGGCATACTTGAACTTCTTTTTCTGGTATAACTTCTTTCTTTTTTTCTGGCTAGTATTTCCTAGTATTCTGCCACGTGGCTAGAGCGCATCATCCGTGGACGGCCATGAGATGGAGGCTGCCTCGAACAGGTGTGCAACACCCTGGTTCCTGTTCTCTCTGTTCAACCCGTGTTAATCTGGCTTCTTTCCACCACCGAAAGCATCCTAATCACGGCCACTGACAAGGTGCCCGCTGCCCAAAACAAGGGACGCAGTGCAAACCCCTGACGTTTCCTTCCCCTTGAAATGCTCTTCCCTTGCTTCTGGGACCCCACACATCTTGCTTCTGTAGATGCATCCTCAAAATCTCCTCTGCTCTCTCCTCTCCTACCGCCCCCCCACCCCAGCTTCCTAAGGTTGGAATGCTGAGTCCCCTGGGTTCTCTTACCTCCTTACTGAATATTTTCTAGATTTCGTGTGATCTCTTTGCACTAAATATTTTACATGAAATCCCATTTCTCCAGCCCATGGGTTATGTGTTCCTATATATTCTACTGTCTATTTGACCTTTCCACTTGGGTCACTTACATTTTAATATGTCCAAATTCAAGCTGTGATCTTCCTGCCCCCACCCGCACCACGTCCACCTCTTTAGCTGTCACTCCCTCCCCCAAGGCCATCCCCCAGCCCTAAACAACCCCTAATATACTGTCTGTCTCTAGGGATTTGCCTGTTCTGGACATTTCATATACATGGGATCACACAACATGGGATCTTTTGTGACCGGCTTCTGCCATTCAGCGTGGCGCTGCCAAGGTGTGTTCGCATGGAGTGCCAGCGTCTCACCCCTTTCTGTGGCCAAATGATACTCCGTCGCATGAATAGACCACGTTCTTTTCACCCGTTGATGGACATTGGAGTTGTTTCCACCTTTTGGCGATTGTGAATGACGCTGCTGTGATCGTTCGTGTCCACATGTTTGCGTGGACATGCGTCTCCGCTGTTCTGGGGTGCGCGGCTGGGGGAGGCACGGCGGGCCACGGGGGAGCTCCAGATTGTTGTCCCAAGTGGCTGTCCTGCCTCCACTCTTGTCTCTTTTCAAATCTACTCTTCGCAGAGCAGCTGGTGTGATCTTTAAAAATAAACTTCAAATCATGTTTCTTCCTTCTTTTAAAGTCCTTTGATGACTCCCCACTGTTCTTACGATTAAATACAAATGATTTACAGTGGCCCGCAGACCCTGTGGCCGGGCAATGCCCGCGCCCTGGGGCCGTGCCGCTCACTGGCTCCCACTCCTGGCTTCCTCCCTGCGGCTCGACAGGCCTGGCATCTTTCTTCCGAAGGCGTCCTGCCATCTCCACTCCGCCTCCAGTGCTCCTAACCTGTAGGAGTTCCCTGGGGAGGCGGTAACAAAACAGCAGAAACCGATCCCCTCCCAGCCCGGGAGGCCAGAAGGCTGAAATCAAGGTGTGGGCAGGGTCACCCTCTTCTTCCTGGCCTCTCCCAGGTTGCAGTACTTGCTGGAGACTCTTGGCATCCCTTGGCTTGTGGCCACACCGCTCCGATCTCTGCCATGGCCAGCTTCCCTCTGATTATGGCTCGTCTCTTCTGACAAGGACACCAGTCATATTGGATGAAGGGCCCACCCTACTCCACGGTGACCTCATCTTAACTGATTACATCTGCAATGACCCTATCTCCAGATAGTTCATATACTGAGGTTCTGGGAAACAGGAATTTGGGGGTGAGGCATTATTTAACCTAGTACAGCCCTGTTCCTCATGTCTCAGCTCAAATACCACTCCTTTCCCACATCCCTTCCACCCCAGCAGTCCTTCCCCACTGTACCTTTCTGACTCCTTTTTGGCCTCTCCACCTGCTATAACGAGGGTTAGTTTTTGGTTTACTTGCTCATTTCCCCTCCTGGTGTGAAAGCCTCGTGTAGCAGGCTCCTTGTCTACCTTATTCATCGCTCTAACCCTGAAATCCACTGCCTGACTCAGTGCAACTCTTCAGGAAGGAGGAAGCCCAGACGGGTCCACGCAGGGGCCCGTGAGCAGCCTGCCGATGCGTGGCTGGTGACCCCCGATCCCCCAGTCCGGGGCGTGCTCGATGGTGGCTGTACCCCGGCCCAGCTCCACAGTCTCAGGGCCAGCGCCAGCTCTCAAGGGCACGCTCGGGTCGTCCAGCACACGCTGCACCACACTGCACGCGGACGCCAGATGGGTGTTGGGAACACACGTGGATAACTACACGGGAGCTACAGTCCGAACTCCCAAGAGAGCAAGCTTCTCTCTGAGGTGTCGCTGGAATGAGAATGAGCCTCTGCCAAATCCCCTTGCCAGCAGGAGGTCTGAGGCCATCCAAAGGCATCCTTCCCGTGCACGAGGCACAGACGGCTCTGGGGAGGGGTCTGGTCTGGTCATCTCAGGCCACTTGGACGCGCGACGCTGAGGATGCCCCCGAGGCTCAGTGCTGTACCCCGCACGGTGGTGGCCCCCATCTCCGGGCTGGCTGCCTTCCTCTGCCCCTTCCGAGACGTAGGCGATGCGGACCTGCACGTGGTGGGGAATCGGCAGCCTCAGGGAGGCTGGGGCCGAATATCACCCGCTCGATGAAGTGCTGTCTGGCGCCTGGCATCCTGCGGCTGCTCTTGGGTTTAAGAGTACCTGCCAGGAACAGCGCGGAGACTGGGAAGCCAAGGTGCAAGACTGCAAACGTGGCTCCGTTTCTCCTGTCTCCCTATCCCCTCAGGCTTCACAGTGTGCAAGAGACGGGGTTCACCTCCCGCCCGTATCGCTTTCCCAGGGCTGCTGTGACAAATGACCCTAACCTGCATGGCTTCCACAAGAGAATTTATTCTCTTACATATCTGGAGGCGAGAAGTCCAAAGTCAAGGTGACAGCAGAGCAAGAAGCCATTCCCTGCCTCTCTCCTGGCTTCCCAGTGGCCACCACCAGTCCTGGACACTCCGGTCTCTGCCCCCAACCTCACACGGCTTTTTGTCTCCATGTCACCTCCTCCTCCCTTAGGAAACCAGCCATTGGATTTAAGACTCATCCTAAATCCAGGATGATCTTATCTGGAGAAGCTTAATTAACTTCATTACACCTGCAAAGACCCCAGTTCCACATAAGGCCACGTTCTGAAGTTCCATGTGGACATGACTTTGGGAGGGACACTGTTTAACCTATTACACCACCCTTTGACTCTGGATGGCCTTGTGTCTTGCTTTGGCCAAGAAAGACAATGCTGTAGAAGCGACGGTGTTCAGTTCTAAGGCCATGAAGCCCCTGCTCTTGCTCGCTGAACCTGAGACCACCTGTGGGCAATCCTGACCAGCCCACGGAAGGTGAAGCACAACACAGAGAGGGGCCCCAGTCTTTCCAGCCGAGCCATCCCAGACCAGCCAGCCGCCGGCCCGACTGGCTACTGAGCCCAGAGAAGCCTGGTCCGCAGAGAAGAAGACTCAGATCAGCTGGTTGCAGCCCGAATTAGAAACCCGTAGAGGCAAGGCTGAATAACCGGTTGTTGTTATAAGCCACCAAGTTTGGGACTGTTAACACAACGACAGATGACAGATTCACAAGATATGATTGGTTTGGGGCAAATGCGGTGGGGGGGAGGTGGTGCTGTTTCTTGGGGCTACTGGGTATAACAAAAGTAGTGACCTAACACGCAGGCCATCCTCTAGTGACCGGGCAGTCTGGACATCTTCCCAGCCACCTCAGAAATAACAGCCGATTCTACTGAATTCCCCAGCACGTGCAAACGCCTGTCGTTCCTAGCACCTTTCTTGTGAAGCCGTATGCCTGCTGGTGCCTCATAAAGGGCATGGAGGTGGTGGTGGTGATGCTCCTGATAGAAGCCAGGGTCCAAGCCAGGGTCCAATCCACCAAGATTCAGAAAAAAATGAGCAACTGCCCACCAGCCTCCCCAGTTCACTGACTAGTGCTCTATCATCAGGAGCATGAGAAGAGGAATACCCCCTCCATACCTCAAAGACATGGAAGCCAAGAAGTCACCAGTTTGAAATCCCAGAGAGGGGACTCCCCATCTGACCTGGCCAGGGCCACCGATGAAGAGCCCAAGAGCCAGCCATCCACAGGTGCCCCAAACATGCTGACTGAAATGAATCATTTGCCTTGCAAGCGTACTTATTTTCTCCTTTATACCTGGAGAGAAATGGCCCATGAACTGGAAATTTCCAGAGCAGTAGGCTGAACTTTTTGTCTGAATGGGAACAACTTTCTTTTAAAGTGCAACCATTTGCACTGTTCAATTCCACCATTAAAGGACAATGGCCAATTTGCTGCGGACCTGGGCTGTCGGTTTTGTCTAAAGAGTGAGTGTGTGGGGGATTTACTAACCTGGCTGTGATTGCCCATGAAAACAGGTTATTTAACAGGATTTAAATACTGTGCTCTGAAGCTCAACAGCAATGTGGAGGCAGCTGGAGAATTGGAGGAGCATATCTCCCTTCTGGCTCTTAATGAGAGAAGGCAGAAAAGCGGGAGAGACAGGAAAGAACCAGAGCCAAAGAGGTGGGCGGGACGACCCCAATCAAGGGAGAGCACCTGCTCTTTTTAAGGTGATGGTAAAATCACTCAATCACTTTTTCACTAGTTTCAACAAGTGTTTCTTTTTTTTTTAAAGGATCAGCTGGGCTCAAGGCTCTCAGATGGCACTAAACCAAAGCGGACGAATATCAATCTTTGTGGGCTTCCTGGAGGAGGCATTTTGGAGCACAATTCTTAAGTTAATCTTTTGATGCTTGTTTCCTCCCAACCTCCTGCCTCCCCCTACCCTGCCGGCTTGCCAAGTGAAGGAATGACTAGAAGACAAGCATTAGTGTCAGGAGGCTGGCTCTTCCTGTACTGACTATGGTCTTAGGTTATAGGATAGCCTTGGTTTTCTCATCTGTAAAAAGGGGATCATTATACCTACCTCATATGATTGTTTTCAGAAATGAATGAAAGTGTAGGTAAAGCTTCTGGCATGATACAAGGCACACGTGAGAGGCAAGCAAGCGTCAGTTTCCCTTCTCTTCCCAATCAGCCTCTGCCAGGCTACGTTACCCTCTTTCTAAAAGTCTGCCTAGGATTTTGTCCCTTCCCTCTGCCTAGATGTCACGGAGTTTGGGGGCGCCTCTGCCCTCAACAGCACCGTATGGTGGCTCAGAATGAGGCCAGGGTTAGGCTTCCAGATTTGGATCTTCGCTCCCTGACTTACCTGCTGTGTGATGTTGGATGTGACACTGAGCCCCCTTAATTTGCTCAGACTCGCATGAAACACACAGCACACGCTTCATGGGGCTTTTAGCGGGAAGGGAGGCCATCCACATAGGAACACGTTCCTAGGGGCTGGGCACATAGTATGCGTTCAATAAACGAAGCTGTTGCCCATCGTCGTTAGGAACCATGCCCGCAAGGGAGGTGTTTTGCTGGAGGACTGCAAATCTATTCTACACCTGCCATTGGTAAAGAGATCTTTGTTCTGACTTGAAACACAAAAACGATGACAACCTGCCCAAGCCCACCCCCGTGAAGCTGCAGGTGGCCTCCCCTGCCGAGCCCCACAGCTTCCAAGTGGAAAGAGTTTCACATCCACATGTAATTTGCCCAATTACTCCATCTGCTCACAACTTAGTCCCTCCAAAGCACACAAAGACTCTTTGAAGACGGACTGTACTGGGTGAGGGAACAGAAAATGCTCAGTTATCTATACAAATGGCAGGGAAGAAACTCTCTTTCCTATTTGGCTCAAGAATGTATTATATGACCCCTTTCTACTGCAGCTTTACCTCCGCATTCTGCTTTGCTTGCTCCAATTCCAGGACAACTTTTCCTTTCCTGCGATTGCACTGTCTGAGGTGGATGGGAGGGTTGAATTGGGAGGGGGTAGGAGGCAAGAGTGGGGGAACAGTCTAATGCCCCAACCGCACATTTTCCAAACACCAGACCAGGACCCACAGCGCGAGGGGATTTGTGTGTGCACGTACGTCAAAGATGGCGATCTGGGACGTGTGACGCCATGGCTGGAATACTGGCATTTCAGTGGTGTACGGGCACAAAGGAAAATAATTCTCAAACTCAGAGCTGTGCTAAAAAAATCTGGGGTGTATGGTAACCATTACAGGTCCAGGGAACTTAATCTTGAATTTTACATTTGCCGCAAAACAGAAAAATCAGAAGCAAGTAACACATAGCAGGGGCAGGCTCCGGGTGCCCACTGAGAGCTGGGCTTGCCGTGAGACATGTCGTTCTCTATTCGAGTCGCTCACTGCCCTGAACATCAATTATTTGCCATTATTATTTATTAATTAACTGTCATTAATTATGGACGCACTTTTGGCCTAATGGGTGTCTCCCTAGCTCTATGCTTTGCTCATGATGGCAAAGGCTATGAGTGCGTGACACTTAGTAGATTCTCAATATATTTGCCAAATGAATGAACCAAAGTGTATTCTTGGAACATGCTCTTTATCTTGGAAGGAAGTGGGCAGGGGAGTCAGTGCCGAGAAATCTCACTGTCCAGTTGAACCCATGAGTGGTGCTCTCTACCACTCTGGCCGCCATATTGTAGGAACCCCAGGGCTGTGGATTGGGGTGGGGACACAGGCATACTCAGAACTCCATCTGTTTCCTTCTTCTAGTTCCAGCAATGGAATCCAATGTGTTACAGAATCCAGAATGTGGTGAGAAACCAGGAGGTGTGGGCTCTGGTTTGGCATACCGCCCACCCACTGTCCCACTCAGACCTCCGCCAGCAGGGAGCCGGCAGGGATAGTGGTCTCAGCCCGAGCCTTCACCCTGGTTACGTCTCCTTCCTAGTCCCCGGGTCACACTAACACACTTTGCTCCCTCCTGAAGTTCTAACCTCTGTGTCAAGCCTCCAGCAAGAGGTGTTCGTCTCTCTCAATAGCAGTTCTCCAACCCGCCCCAAGTTGGGAATGGATGGGGGAGAGAAAGGGTGGATCTTGAATGTTTGGGGAGAGGGAGGACGGAGGACAAAACACAGAAATTCATAAAGGAAAGCAATTATATTGAAGCACGGCTATCAAAGTATTAAAAAAAATCTGTAGCAATTTGTAGTTTAAAAGCCGAATACATGGTAATTCAGGTGCTCTTTTATTAACACATTAAAAAACAAGATCTAGCTACAGGGCTAATAAGTACCATAATTTCAAAGTAGTGATGAGCATAAGCAATATTTTGAGATATCTGCCAAACTGTAATATGATATGAAAATATCTGTGTTTTCTGTTGGTGCAAAAGTCTTAAAGTGCTGCTGGTGTTCTGTGGTTTGTCACCTATATTCATAATTAAAGGAAACGATACATTTTATTTAACGTTAATGGAAATAAGGATGTATTTTTTCCCCCACTCAAATTCACAGACCCCTGAATTCTATCGAGGGCCCCAGGATACAAGCCCATATCAGGTGGGTGGATCTTTTGCAGTCGGGCACACGGGATCTGTTGTGCTAAGTCCCAGGTTCATCAGAGAGAGCCCCCGTAGCCTTGGGTGGCCCCAGGAGGTATGGGCAGGGCTGGAATGATAACAATCCCCATCATGGAAGAATGAATAAACTCTCCAGGCTATGGTTTACCTGCTCGATTCAAAATAGTTGTCAAGCACCTGAGGATAAAGGCACCACCTGCTCGGAGCTCCAGTCTATCCCCAGCAGAATAAAAGTCTCTTCTCATAAATCTAGGGACCACAAGCAAACAGCGGGAGAGGGGCCTCCCTCTGGATCTGTCTCTACCCTTGCTCTCATTGGCTCCCCTGGGACCTTCTCTTCCTGTGAGCCCCACCCTGTCCCAAGGGCTGCCAGAGGGGGCATATGCCTGTGTCCTCTTGCATTCTCTTTAAAGCCACACCCGGGGCATAGAGCCCTCAGGCCTAGAGGTTCAGGGCTGGAGGAGACCTCAGCCTTCTCAGGCCAGCTCTGTCACTTTACAGCCAGGCAAACCGGAGCCCTGGGATGTCGGGAGCCTTGCCCAGCTCATGCAGGTCATGGTGGGCATAGGTTCCGAACCGTGTTTTGCGGCATCCCACCCAGGGCTCTTTCTGCTCCGCCTCGGAGAAACCGGGGAGACGCCCGAAGGCTGAGACTTGTCCCAGCTGGCTTTCTCTCCCTGCTCACTGCTCTGCTCCGTCACCTGGGGTAGTAAGATTCATAGCATCTTCAAGACCCCTGGCCGCCTACTGCAGGCATCGTACTATTGCCAGCCTCCCCCTGGCTCTAAGCCACCCTGGGGGAGGACAGGAACTTGCACCCTCTCCCCAGGGCGGAGGGTGCAGGGGCGCGAGGAGCCCAGAGACGAGAGCCTTCTCAATCCTCGCCCTCTTTGCTTGGCTGCCCGCTCCGCTCAGCCCTGCACCTTGTGCGAACCGGCCCTGCAGCCCGCCCCCGCCCCTGCGCCCCACCCCCGTGCTCCTGAGGAAGGGTGGGCGGACACGGGTGTCGAGGATGGGAGGAAGTGCTGGGCACCCGGGGTCCAGGAGCTGGAGGGTGGTGGGAAGTGGGGGTGGTGCCAGGGAAGTCTGGCACGGCGCTGGAGCAGAAGGACGGAAGGGTAAGAGGACTTCCAGGCAGTTGGGCATGTCACATAATTACAGGAGAAAAATTAGGCCAGAGCCTGGCTCTCTCTGCCTCTGTCTGAGTGATCATCGCCCTTATTATAAAGCAACTAATTATTAGTCTGGTTCATTAGCAATTATAAATCTCTAACTCCAGAACTTCATTAAAAAAATGACAAGTTAGCACTTAATTATTTTCCCAACTGCCTGGATCGTGCACGGCATTAACATGCCCAGTTCTCATCGTTCTCAGGAGTGCCGCTGGCTCTCAGGTCCTGGGGACCCATCCCCGCTTTGCCCCCGACCCAGAAACCTGGGCGTCCCGGCAGAGCTAAGATCAAACGCCCTCAGTGGAGAAATGGCGGTGAGCTCTCCTCTCCTTCTGCTTTCCAGTAAAAATAGAAACAACGCATTTACTGAGCATTCCTGAGTGCCAGGTGTTTGGCATGACTTGTCACCCTGAAGTCTCTCCCCGTACCCAAGTGGAGCGGGTAGTGTTCATCTCCATGTTACTGACATAAGAACCCGAGGCCACCATGCCTGTCGTATAGGTCAGAGAGGTCACAAGCAGCCAGGCTGGGTTACAGCCCAGGTTGGCCTGACTCCAAGTCTGTACCTTTAACCTCTGCTGCTCGCTCAGCCACAGCTGTGTGGTAGAGAGGCTGGCGCCGGTGAAGGAAGGGGCTCGGGTAAGCAATGGCCAGGACCCTCTCCATCTAAATGCTCCCTAAGACCTGCCCACCGAGGGAAAGCTCGCCCACCAGATCCTGGGGTGTCTGACCAGCGCGTGCTGCGTGGCTGGGTGGGTGGATGGGAGAACCCCTTCTCATTCCCGGTGCTGACCTTGTTCCACAGCTAACTGGCTAGTGGCTCCCCTAGCAGATTCATCCCTCCCCAGTAGAAAAGAAGAAGCCTGAGTGAGACAAGTCTTCCAGCCCTGACACCGCACTGGATGTTCCAGAAAAGAACCTTCTGGTCATCACAGATGGCAGCTCAAACTCTACCCATGGTCTGAGGTTCACGATTGACACGATTTTGTGTATTTAAACCCAAGCAGTGATGTGGAGGTGGGGAAGGTGAGCGGGGCAGGTGTTTGCAGGATGGAAGAACACGTGCTGGTTGTTCATGCAAATAAATCTTTGTCATGGGTTCAAGTCCCGGCTAAGGAAGTTGTAAGGACTCAAAACCGGATAGCTTAATAAATACGAGTAAAGTCCCAACAGGACGAGGCACGGAGTCTAAAGGATTTTGTGGATGAAGCCCATTTCTCTCATCCCAGACCTAGGAAGTCTTCCCGAAGGAGGTGAAGCCTCCAAGTCAGGGCCAGGTGAACGAGCGGGTCAGCTAAACAGGGCAGGTTTCCAAATGCCAATCCACGAGGCTCAATAAAAGTCACTGGAATGTCAGCAAGGGAGAAAACGCAGGGAGGGTGGGAGGAAACATCTGATAAGCAGCTTGGGGTGGGGGGGCAGGTGGGCACAGTTGAGCGGCAATTACCATGAGACCATGCTCTAAGGAGGGCGGTGTGGTTACCTGCAGGACTTTCGCATCCCTGAGGAACCTGTAAGTCTGGGGTCACAGACAAATTACCAAAACAGTCTTGAGAGGGGCTGGTCCCCGTGAGGCACGCCTCAGATGCTCCACGTGTACTAACTGGTGTAACATTCCCACCAACGCAAGAATCACACCCCATTGCGCAGGAGGGAAAACTAAGCCGTGGGGCAGTGGTCATGTAGCCTGGGAGCAGGGGGATCAGGATTTGAACTAGCTGGTCTGGCTCTAGGGTCCCCTGATCTTAACCACTAGGCTATCCTGTGTCTTGGTGATGAAGCTGAACTCTGCCTGGGGGAAGGACATGGAGGAGGCTTTAGTGGCAAAATATTGGTTTCATACCGTGCTGATAACGGACTGAGGTCCGCCAGTGTCCCCACGCGCCACTGGTGCCTACTCCCCTCCCATGGGATGTTCCTTGGGACAACAAGGGGACCCAGCAGGAGAAGTAAGCTGCTGCTGGTGGGACGACCCCTGAATCCCCAGCGCCGCCTGGGGGCCCCAGGAAGACATGGAGCACAGCGTCCTCTGCTGGCTGGAATGGGAACATGCCCCGGAAAGAAGCCCAAGTTAAAAGGAAGCTCAAGTTCATTGGCCCTCTGGCACAATGTTCTTTTAGAGAGGAGCTCCAATGAATTTGTAGCTTCGAGAACAAGGAGAAAGTGGGAAAAGGGATAAAGATGAGCTGACTCCACGGATCCTCAAAGACATCTCTTAAGTTCAGGACTGACAGCCAAGGAGGTGAAGTCAGATCACCCAGGCCAGGGAGGCAGGACATTCCTGGCAAAGCAGAAACTCTGTTTCTCAAGCATGAGGACTGAAGGAGAGATCACATGTGACCCCCTGGTTGGGGTGGGGCAGGGAGTGTTGGCATTGACAGACGGCCGTAGACAGCATGGGTGGCTGGGTGGGGGCATTGAGCCGTAGAACTTGGCAAGGGACACACAAGTGAACTTTGAGGGGTAAAGCAGCACCAGGGGGTGAAAACCACAGAAGACGCTGACCCAGTCAGGATCAGCCAAGAGGGCCAAAGTGGAAATGGGCTGCTTCTCCCCTTAGTGAGCTTCCTGTCCACCGAGGTATTCAAGAGAGGCTGGTGACCCCCACCGCACCCCCGGCAGGAATCAAGCACAAGATAGGGGTAGGACGACATCATGATAATCAACAACCTGATGAGGTGAGTCCCATCCTTAGCCCATTTTTCCCGAAAGGCACAGAGAGGTTGGGTAACTGTTCAAGATCACAGAGGGCCAGTGCTCCCTGCAGGCTGACCCTGACTGCAGAGCTGTCCTCACCACTCCCTCTGTATGGCAACCCCATACTGGGCTCAAAGGGCCTGGCTGGGGCTGAGATGCTTGGGTTCTGTTAGAAGACCCCTCACTGCCCAGAGATGCTGGGGCTCCTTGCTGCTCCCTCCCCCAGCTCCCACCAGGCCTCTGGCCAGGGTGTCCTCACTGGGAGAATCCAGAGGCCATGCCCTGACTCAGGGTAGGTCAGAGGGGAGCCCTGAAGCTCCCAAGACACTCCCTTCCCACTGAAGACAGCGCACCCCGCACACCTGTCAGCCCCCACCCCCACCCCCCAGCCACCCATGCTGTCAAGTAGGGTTTATGGAAGCCTCAGCAGGTGATGCCTTCCTGTCTGGGAACAGCACCTCTCAGCAAACTGACAGGTAATTGGCCCCTAAATCCCCTGGGAGACACAGGGAGGATGAGGAAAAATTATGGCTGTAGAACGGAGTCTTAAAAACTGTATCACCTTTGCTGACAGCGTAATTACTCCTTTTTCTTGAGATTTAGTGCAGATCTCCAATCCTTAAACAGTTGAGGGGTATTTTAAGGGCTCTTTCTTTTCCATTCTCTCCTTCCCCTCGGTTGGTGACAGTCGGATTCCTGGCACTGGCCGGCTTGCTGCCTTTCCCAGGAAGCAGAATGTCCCCCGCTGACCATGTGGAAGGCCACCCCGGGGTGGGGACGGTGGAGAGACCAGGAGGAAGGGGCCTTGACTCAGGGCTGACTGGTTGGGCCCTCCTGGGGCAGGAAGGCTCGCAGTCCTGAATGACCCCCGGCCACCTATTTGCACGTAAAGGGAGGTCCTGGGGCTTCCGGGGACCCTCCCCTACCGATGCGGCCGGGACCCACGCATAGTCCTTGGCTCTGCTGGGGAGGCCACCGGCAGGCAGGTCCATCCCTCAGCCTGAAGGGGTCTCTGGTGTGGAGCAGGCTACAAGCCCCAGGGGCTCACTCCTCATCCTCCAGGAGCAACTCAGCCCAAGAGCTAACCCGCTCATGAACGCACCCCTCATGAGCTCTCCTTTCTCCTCGTTTCACAACCCCTGCCCCTCACCTACTTCCGGGGTCAGCCCCCAAATAAACCACTTGCCCCCAAATCCTCATTTCAGGGCCTGTTTTGGGGAAACCCACACTGAAGCCCCCCACCCAACCTGGCCGGAGTGCTGCGTGGCCACTGACTTCTGTTTGGAAGTGGGTGTTCTTTGAACGAAGAGGGACAGTTTGGGTGGTCCCAGGGCTCCTGTTCCATCAGCTGCAAAGTCCTAGAGAGGCAGTGGCCCTTCTCCCAAAAGTAAGGAAAGGGGTTTAGGAACCTGAACTCTGGAAGCCCCAGGAATCCGTCACCCTCCTTCCTGCCTCTGGGTCCATATGCAAGGGTCTTCTGTGATACTGACTAGGAGGGGAGACTAGGAGGCCGTGTGACAGCCTTCACTTCCCCTAGGCTGTCAGCATGAGTGGGCCTGGGATCGGGGCCCCTGACTAGCACAGTCCTGCTGCCCCCCCCCAGTCCAAGGGGCTCAGGAATCAGAATGGGGGCTCTCTCTTTCAGGAGCTGTCAGGACAGCAGTCTAAGAAGTGGAGGCAGAGGGTGGGGGCAGATTATCCTGGGCTGACACTGGCAAGGAACCATATTTCTCCTGCTGTTGAGAGACTGCAGGAGGGTCGGAGTCCATGGCCAAGGGCCAGTTCAGGGGGACAAGAAAGCATGCTGGCATTACAGAACCTGGACTGGATTGCCCGACGGAAGAACCAAGCGGCACCTGGAGATCTTGGAGGATAGGAGGTTTATTTAACGCCGGCGGGCTCAGAGGACAGTGGTCTCCAAAGGTCTGAGCCCCGAGCACAAACAAAGGGGGCAATTTATACACTTCTACTTCCACATACTTGGCACTTTTGGCGCGTGCACGAAGCGCAGTAGGGAGAAGAACCCGGATTGGTGCGCGCGGGAAGCAGAGCAGGGAGAAGAACCCGGAAGAGCCCCGGGGCAAGGACTGGGACTCTCTCACTGGCTCGGCCGGCCATCTTGGGACACAGATTTTCCTTACCACTGGGGCCAACAGATCCAAGCCAGCTCAAGAAGGCGTTGATAACTCCCAAGTCCCAGGGTTGGCCCTAGAGTTAGTGCTAGACTTGGGTGCTCATGGAGACACCTCGGAGAAGACAGGCAGGAGCTGAGTGGAAATTTCTGTTTCCTGAAGTAGCCAGGGCTATGCCTGAGACATGGGGCAGAGTTGTCCACACCCTTAGACCTTCCCAGCCTGGAGTGTCCAACAAGATCGCAGTGGGGCCTGGGGGTGGCAAGCAGAAGCTGGCTGCCCAGTCTCAGTTCCTGTTACACTTTTTTTTAAGTAGGCTCCATGCTCCAGCATGGAGCCCAGCGAGGGGCTTGAACTCACGACCCTGAGATCAAGACCTGAGCCGAGATCAAGGGTCAGATGCTCAACTGATGGAGCCACCCTGTGCCCCTCCTGTGACATTTCCGTGTGATCTCATCGCTATATCCTCCCCATCTCACCAAGCTCCCCGAACACTACACTCCAATATCCCCTCTCCTGGGGAGAATACCAATAACTCACATTTACTGAGTACTTACTGTTTGCCCAGCAGTGTTCTGACCCGTTTACCTCTATGAATCACTCAGTCCTCCACACGCCCCCAAGAGGAAAATGCTATTTCTTACCCCTGCTTCCGAGATGAGGAAGTGGAGACACTCAGAACCCACTCGCTTCATAGCAGGGACAGGGTAGGAACTCAGGTGGTCCGGATCCAGGGTAGGCTTATAACCACTAGTCTGCACGTCCTTGAAATTGATGGCTAACCTCAAGAACATGAACTTGGAAACTGGTGTCTTCTCTCCCCTCCCCTTGCTCCTCCCTGCTTAGATCTGGGTTACTTTTCCCTGGGTAGGGGTGATGGTTCATTCTGCGTGGACTTGACTGGGCCAGGGGTGCCCAGACATTGGGTCAAACATTATTCTGGTGTATCTGTGAAGCTTTTCTGGTGACATTAATGTTTGAATCAGTAGACCGAACAGATGGCCCTTCCTGATGTGGGTGGGCCTCATCCAAGCCTTGAAAATCTGAACAGAACAAAAAGGCTAAATAAGAGGGGGCTGCTCCTGTCTGCCTGGCTGAGCTGGGACATCAGCGACTCCTGCCTTGAGACTCAGCCAAAGCACAGGCTCTTCCTGGTGTCCGGCATGCGGCTCCAGGGCTGGGATTCACTCCGTCTGCCCTGCTGGTTCTCCGGCTTTCAGACTCAGCCTGGAACGACACCAAGTCTCAAGCATGCCAACTACAGATCTTGGGAATTCTTAGCCTCCATAATCACGTGAGCTAATTCCTGATAATAAATCTCCTTACACACACACACACACACACACTCATGTGTACACATGTATATAGGTACACACACTGTTGTTTGGTTCTGTGAATTCTGTTTCTCTGTAGAATACAGTGGGGTTGTGCCCTTTGCATCATCAGCAACAAAGGTCTTTTCCTTGGGGACATCACCATTGTCCAGGTCAATGGAACGCCACTGGCAGAGGCCTGCCTTGAAGAGATGCGGAGGGAAGGGGTGACTTAGCCTCCAGCATGGGATGGATAGATCAGAACTGGACGTGAACACCAGGTGAGAACAGCCTTGGGACTGCCCCAGTTCCAGTCACAATAGAGACTAAAAGTAGGGGCTATTTGGCACCATCCAGAATCCAAAGCCCCTCCCTCTGTTTGGAGAAAAGTGCCCAGTATATGATCTAAACATGCCAGTGACTCACTTTGCCAGCCTCCCTTGCTCACGACCAGACTTGGCAGATGCACCCTTTCGGGACTTTGCATCTGGAGCTGGCCATGCAGACAAGCAGGATGAGTGCAGAGTGTGCGCTGGTGGGGGTGGGGGGTAGGCAGTAGTCACCATCCGGTTCCCAGAGGACAGCCCCATTGTGTGGGGGCTTCCGTGGCACCCTGATTCCCAGGCCCCTGGTGCTCTGTAGAGGTGTGGAGGGTCCTCCCCAGACCTGGGATGTGACTTTGGCTGTGGTTCTGGCTGCTTCACCATGGAGCTTAGGCTGCCCAGTGGCCTCTCACTGCATTTCTTTGCTGCTGAACCCAGGCAGCATCAGCCTCTCCGGCTGGAACCCAGACCACTGCCTGACCTAACCCACGTGGGCCTGGCCTTCAACACTCTACCCCGGTCACAGAGCTTTTGTGAGGAGCGAGTATTTAAACCCAAGGCTCAGTGGCTCAAAGCCTGCATTCTTAGCTGCCATGATCCCTGGGCCCTTTTCTCCTTGGATTCTTTCCCCCCTGCCTTAATTATGCCAACAGCAAGGGAGAGGGGGAGGAAAACCACTGTGTGGAGCCGGGCCCGGGAGCCAAATTGTTTCTGAGCTGGATGCTTTTCTCCAAGCCTTCAATGAGGTGTCGGCAGCTCCTTAACTCCAGCCACGGCGAGAACGCACCCATAATATATATTCACAAGCTGGCGATGAAAAGCCACACGACTCTCGGCCATTAATCCTAACTCAGGCGCTCCACGCGGCGTCTGACGATCCTACTTTAACACAGAAGCTCATGAACGCCTCGGTGCCAGCAGTGAGCCCCAAACCCACGGCCACGGCCACGGCCACATTTCACCCAGCGCCCTTACATCCCAAGGGCCACATCAGTATTTCATGGCTGCCTCAGTGGCTAGTGACAGATACATTAATGAGCCAGCCCCGAGCTATAGGATGTGCACCGGGAGAGAAAACAGTTTAAGAGATTAAAGCACTCCACCCCCGTTCTCGCACCCCAGGTGGGTGAGTTGAAAGCCTCTTCCCTGGCGAGGGTGAGCGGAGACTGTCATTTTTCTGGCATTGATCCGTGGGTTTTTCATTTCCCAGGCACTTTGCAGGGAGCGGCCGGGGCGAGGGGTGTGCAAGATGAATCTGGGAGGCTCAGGAGGGGCCAAGGAAGCGAGTCCGAGGAAGTGCAGGGGATATGGAGGCAGGGAGAGCTGCCGGGGGCCGGTGTGGCCACGGAGGAGGCAGCTGGGCACTGATTTGTGAGTTTTACAGATCACTGGAGCCCCAGGGAGGCGCGGGAATGGGAGGCTGCAGGCCATGCCCGCTGGGCCCCACATGGCTGAAGCCAAACCGAAAGTATTGAGGTCAGTGCATCCAGAAGCACGTTTGTATTCCAGGCATGGGGCCTCCCTCAGCCCAGCCCGGCCCCCTGGCTCTGCCTCACCACTGCAGCTCTCCTCCCCACCCGCCTCTGTCCCCTCCACGCTCTCTCACTCCTCTGCTGCACTCGGCCCCTCTCTTTTGACCTCCGACCTTCCTCATTCCCATTGGCCAGTAGTTCGATGGTCTTTCCAGCAGGTGCCTCCTCTCTGGGTGTGAGAGGCCACTCAGAGGTCTGCTCCCAGGACTCAGGGGCCACTTGGCACCTCCCAAGCAGGACTCGAGGCTGCCTGGCCCCCTCCTCTGTCTCCTGCAGAAAGCTCTTTGGACTTCAGCCTGAGCGCACATTTAGTATCTGTGACTTCGCAGTGGCAAGCCCTGGCGGGTTACTTAGATTCTCCAGGCCCTGGCTTTGTGGACAGTGCGGTGAGTGGTGGCCGCCTTGCGGAGTTGCAATGAGGTTCAGTGAAATGGGGACAAAGTGACTGATGGACGCCATTGCCCTCACTAGCCCGGAAGGTTGCAGACTGTTTGCAGAGTTCCTCTACTTCTCTCTGAACCCCAAAGGTTTCGAAAGTTTGAAGGAAGGGAGGTGGGTGGCTTTGTTTTCTCTGGTGGGGGATCAGAAGTTTCCCCTGGGATGGACACAGCCCACACAGGACGGTGGGTGAGTAGTCAGCTCAGAAGTCAAATCCACGGAAGCGGGATTCCAGAGCTGGACGAGGGCCACAGGACGTGGCTCTAGTCCCTCCTTGGGTGTGAAAGGAGCACAGACCACTTTCCAGATTTCTGGGGACAGGGAGTCTCCCTTGGACACCTGCTTATTTGCCTGCTCTGATTGACCTCTAGTGGGCTCCCAGATGTTCATTCATTTTCCCCTTCTACCTGTCCCGGGCACAGACCTGAATGCCCTTCTGGGGAGAGTCTGTGTGACCCTAAAGCAGGGCAGGGAGAGCAGGGGGGCCGACCCAAGGCCCTTGCCTGGGGAATACCAGTAGCCTGCAGTTCATGACCCCTGAGCCCCCTCCCTGTCCCCACGCCCAGAGCCATGTGCAAGTCAGCAGAGTGGACAACACAGGCCTCGCAGGAAAAGGCCGTCACTGCCCCTGCTAACAGCGGATGGCAGTACCCACCACAAGGCCACGGCCAAATTCGGAACAGAAAAGTCATTAGTTACACTTGCCGGATCCCTCGAGGAGAGCTGGACTCTGGTCAGCGGCGGGCAGGGGGGGCGCCCTGGGGATCTGGTGTTGCCCAAGCCAGTGTGAGAAGGAGTGATGGAAAGGCTGGGAGATGCCCCTTACCCTGACCCCCCACTCCGGGACCTGCCGCTCCCCGTGGTTCCGGAGGCCTCCTTCTTCCTCTCCTTCCGGCTCAGCATTCTGCAGGCTCATGAAGCCTGGAGCAGGTGCACCCAGGTCCACATCCCAGCACGTACCCCTGGGTTACCTTGTGCAGGATTACGCCTTTCTTTTCTCAACTCTAAAGTGGGGACAGTGACACACCAACCTGCTGCGTGGCCCTGTGGGGAGGATTCAACGGATTCATTTATGTCAAGTGCTTGGAATAATCTTTGCACATAGAGGGGCTGTAGGCACGAGGTGTTAGGATTCATCCCCGCCCACCTCTTCGAGAACCCGCCCCCCCCAGCCCCCCGGCAAGACCAGGCTGGTGCTCTTGGCACTGGGAGGGGATGTTTTGCTGCTAATCCTACTGTCACCACCGTCTCGCTGTGGGGCACAGACTGGGCCCTGAGTGTCCCCTTCCTGGAGCTTGCCGGCGTCGTGACCACAAGCAAGAGCAGGGCATAAAAGAACTTCATGTTCTTTAAGGAGAAAAAGGAGGATCAAAGTCAGCTTGCTATTATTCACCCTCCACTAGGGAACCATTATGGCAGAAAATGTAGGAGGAACAGAAGGGATGCTCAGCATCCCGTGCCAGCCTCTGGGCAGGCAAGGGACACTGCCTTCCACCCTCCACAGGAACTTATGTTTTTCTGTCTCTCCAGACTTTGAAGAACTCCCTTCCAACTCCATCAGGGTTCTTGCTGTGGGAAACAGAACACGGTGCTGAGGGAATGTTCTAGAAGGGTATTGAGGTGCACTGAGTCGATGGGAGAAAGCAAAAAGACTCGGAAAGTAGGGAGCAAGGGGGTCCCGGAGGCTGGGCAGCAGGATCTGTCTGACTGTGTCATTTCTGCCACCATGGTCTCTGGACACAACTCTTGCTCCAAGAGGCCGCTGCAAACAAATTCCAACTGTGCTTATGCGTTTTCACCAGACACTCCAAAGTTAAAGCTGGAGTGTATGCCGGGCCGAGCTGGGTCACCTGGCTGGCCCTGGTTATCAGGGGGAAGGAGAGGAAGGTCCCTCCCTTGCGCAGAAGAGCGGGTGGAGCAGAGCTGTAGCTTGCAACTCAGCCCACAGTGTGGGGCTACCCCAGATAAGCCAAGTCGGCTGCCTGTCCGTGATGCTTCTCCCTCATCCTCCTCCCCTGTTCACCTGTGATCCAGCCAGGGTCAGTGTTATACTAGCAACTTCCCCAAGTCCTTTGCTTTAGGGCAGACAAACTGAAACCTCCCTAGGGTGGGAGGACGGCGAGAGGATGGGCACATTACAGAGCAATATTCTGAAGGAGAAGAGAGCCATTTGGGCAGGAGGATGGAGCCAGTGAATTTGGCTTGTCTCCTTGTAGCGGGGGCAAGATTGATTTTATTCATAAGTACTCCCAGTGATCTTGAGCTCTGAAGCAGGCTGCAAATGGCTGCAAAGCAGTCCCTCTGAACTTCCCTCCACCCACCATCACCACCACCACCACCATCACCACCACCACC
>NC_058417.1:52823950-52871904 GCF_002201575.2 Neomonachus schauinslandi
CACCGCCACCGCCATCTCCACCACCACCATCACCGCCACCGCCATCTCCACCACCACCATCACTGCAGCCGCCGCCGCTGCCACCCAGCCCAGACCCCGCCCTTTCTTTCCTATGTGACCAACTGTATGTGTTCAAAGGAGGAAATCCTCGGAAAAGTGGCCCAAAGAGCCTGCTCCTGCAGAACGTGTCCCCAAACCTTACCCAACCATTTCAAATGGCTTTCCGTCTTTCAGTCCACCCCACTTTGAGGCAGCGTCCACGTGCGCTCAGCACCGTGCCTTCCTGCCATGGCCCTGTGCATCTACCTCCATCCCCACCGTGGAAGCCTGCTTCTCCCCACCACAACCCAAACGCGGCACAGCCTGTCCTGTCCCCATTGACTGATGAGAATAATTGGGGCCCGTCCTCCACGGACCCTCTCTGTGTGGGTCTGTAGACAACGGATTTCAAATTGATTTAAAGCCTGTGTCATGCTGGCTTAAAGAAAAATCCCCAAAGAAATTAACTAGTTTAACATTTGGGAGATACTCAGCAGAAACTGCTTCTCTAATTTTAGAAGAGGCACCTTCTCCCCAGGAGGAGAGAGGGGCCCGGAAGTTTGGACACGCTCCCTGGAGAAGGCAGAGCCAAGGCTCCTGGCATGACTTGCCCAAGGGCACCAGGGTGTCACTGGCTCTGGCCTCCAAGTCCCCCACTTCCCAGGCAGAGTGAAATTGGCTTCACTGATGATTGGCTCTCTACCCGCTCATGCCTCCAGCCAGCAGCCAGACAACCCCTGGCGCGGGCCCCAGTCTGGCTTTTGCTCGTCCCTGGCCAGCTGCCTAAATGATCTTCCTGTGTCCAGCCTCCCCCTCGTCCCTCCACCCCCCGACACTGCCACGGGGTAATCTTCCTCCACATGAAGCTAACCAGGTCACCCTCTGGAAGAAAGCCCTGGAATGTCCCCATGTTGCCTACAGGATATAGGTCCTTGCTCCTGAGTAAGGCAGGAACGGCTCTTCTCCTCCTGGCCCTGCCGCAGTCCGCAGCCCATCTCCCCTGTATTCCCCATCTCCCGGAGACGGTGACTTAGTCACACTGATGTTTTGTACACCCCCACCTGCCCTCTGCCCACAGCGCCCATCACCCTGGAGCTGCTGCCAAATTTGCTTCCCTCCCCAAACCCCGCAGGACATCGCCACTGCCTCGGGGCCTCTTTCAGAAGGGATCATCACTCGCTCTTCCATATGCTTCCTTACTTTCCTATACATTTGGTCCACACACGCTTGCTCACTGTTCATTTGCACGTAAGTGCCACGTGGGGAGCCACGCAGCTGAGCATCGGAGGCTGACCAAGGCCAGGCCACCCCGCACAGTGCCTGGGTCACGGCCTGGGAAGGCAGTGTTGTGTTAAATCACAAGCTGCGAGCGGTGGGCAAGGTGGAGAGACACAGCCCGGCCCCCAAGGGGCTCGCCCTCTCCTGGGAGACAGGCTCTTCTGCCGCACTGTCTTCCAAGCGGCCCCGGGGGGTGTCGCTGTTGCTTGTTCACCAACAAGTGACTCATCTCTTCAGTATGTGTTTTGGGTGCAACTTTGTTAGGTCCCTTAGATGCATCACTTCATTGAACCCTGCGGTTCTGGGCCTCACATGGGAACTTGTCAGGAATGCAAATTCTTGTCTTTCCCCAGACCTACTGGCAGACTCTAGGGGCAGGGTGGTCTGGTTGTGCTGAAAAGACCCTCCAGGGAACCCCGGTGCACACTCAGGCAAGCAGCCACTCCACGGGGGTGCGGGAGGTTACGCTCCCAATTTGCGGGGAGGACACAGGCTCAGGCATGTTATGGGACTCATCCAGGATCCCCCAGTGAGGCCATGTCTTGACCGGGGCACGTGGTAGGCTGCATTGTAGCCCCCTAAAAGACACCGTGTCCAACTCAGACCTGCGAACATGAGCTTATTTAGAGAAAGCATCTTCGCAGATGTGAGCAAATTAAGGAGCTCGATACTAGCCATCCGGGATAATCCGGACGAGCCCTAAATGCCATCGCAACTGTCCTTAGAAACAGGGAGGGGACCTTTGACCTCCATGAGGAGAGAAGGTGGTGTGAAGACCAGGCGGCATGTGGCAAGATGCCCTCACCGGCCAAGGGTTGGCAGCAGCTGGAAGAGGCAAGAAGGGACCCTCCCCTGAGTTTCCCAAGGGAGCCCGACCCTGCCAACACCGGATTTCAGACCCCGGCCTCCAGAACTGCGAGAGAATCGTGGTAAGTTTTTATAGCAGCTCCAGGAAATGAAGGCCCAGTCACCAGGGCTGGCATGGCTCTCAGGGATTTGTTCAGACCCCACGACGAGGGAGCAAGGTGCTTGGTAAGGATCCCACGGGACGGGCCTTTCTCTCTGGCATCTTTCCATCCCAGCCAGTGGGTTCCCTGAGGGCAGGAAATGGGACCTGCTTCTCTTTTTATCCCCAAGCTTTTGTTCAGGGCTTGATCCAGTGAATGTTGTCATCTTGGGGCTCAGTCTACGGCTAGGATTTTAGAGCCAGCTCCTTGGCAGGGTTAAGGTTTTGGTGCAGGAAGAAAATCCTTGTAAAAGTTTTCTGAGGCCAGAGGAGATACTGAATCGTCCCCTTTGAAGGGTTTCTCCTCATGCTCATCTCGGAAGCAGTCAGATTAATGGAATGTGGCTTCCTACACTTTAATGTGCTCAGGAGGCCTGGGGGGGTCTTGTTAAAAGGCAGATTCTGAGTCAGTGGGCCTGGGCTGGGCCTGAGAGCCTGCATTTCCTATAAGCAGCCCAGGGATGCGGGGCTGCTGGCCCACACACCAGGCTTGGAGACCCAAGGCCGCAGACTGTTGCCTCGGGAAGGGACTCTGAAATCACCTGTTCCAAGCGTCCCCCAGGATAAAGAGAAGGAAATGGTCTGCGAAGGGACAGCGCCTCGCCCAAGGTCACAGAGCTGGGAATCAACATCTGATGTCAACCTAAGCTGTGGGCCCGGCTTGTCGAGGTGAGGAAGGGGATGGAGGGCCTTCCCTTTGGGGTCAGAGGCTCCCCTGCCCGGCCCCAGCCAGCTCTGCTCCTACTCCTCACCCTCCCCCAGATTTTAAAACAAACGTCAGCTGCCAGGCTGATCTATAGGCCCGCTCATCTGTGAGGTTTGAGGCTCTCTCCACAGATGTAATCAGGGCTCCGGAGGCATCCTGGCAGCAGGCATGTGGGGAGGGAGCACAGGAATACATTTAATCAAGGAACAGATGGGGAGCTGATAGAGTGTGTAGAAAAATCAGGTTTCTGTGATAACATTCTCTTCCTCCGCGCCCCCTGGCTTCACCGGCAGAACTCCCAGTGCCCACTCCAGCCCTGCCCTTGCAAAAGCTGCTTTTCCCAGGAAGCTCGGGGCCCCCGAGGCACGCGTGGCGGGAGTGGGGTGCAGGCCGCTGCCTGCTGGGCCCGTCCTCCCAGGCCGCCCCGTTCCTTAGCCTCCTCCGCGTGGAGCCTCTCCCAGCAGAGCCAGAGGAGGCCGGGGAGCCCGAGAGCTGCCAGGCCAAGCTCAAAATCCTCAGCGCAGAAGGCTTCTGAGGTGCCATCCGCTGCAAACAGGAAATGGAGCTCACCTGTGCATTGGAGGCTTGGCCACTGCCAGGTTCACAGCCCCTCGCGCCCACCCTTCCCTCGTTTCCTCCAGCGGTAACTCCATCCAAGGAGAGGATGTATCAAGCAGCAATTCTCAAGTGGGGTGACTGCTGGGGTGACATTTGGCAGTGTCTGATAGTTACGACTCAGGGAAGATGCTCTGGGCCTCTCTAGTGGGTAGATGGTCACAGGATGGTCCCCACGACACAGGTTGGTCCCACCCACATGGCAACAGAGCCTGTCTTGAGAAATCCTGCCCTGGAGAGCCAGATACCGGCAGGGGCTTTCCTCAAACCAGGCTGACCTGCCTCTAGGTGGGTTCCTCTGGCTTCTTCCCCATCTACAGTCAGTCCTCAGATTACCACATTCATTATCTACCCAGGTCTATGCATGCGCATGCATTCCAAACGATGGGGCATGAATCGGGTCGCCATAGCGCTGGGGATCGACTCAGGCAGGATGCTTAGCTCCGGGAGTCTCGGGACTTCCCGTGATGATGGGGTTCACCTCGTGATGATGGGGTTCACCTCTTGAGCTGCACCTGCAGCTGTGTGATTTGAATAGTAGGTGGGTAGTAAAGAGGTAAACGTATGAGAAAATTTCCCCTCCTCCTTGTGGGCTTGATCTCTTGTTTAGTCTGAGGAAATCCACCTTATAAGTGAGGGGTTCCCTCTGATCCCCCTCCCCACCTTGCCTGCTGGCTTCACTCTGGACCAGACATCTTTCTGTGACAGGCCCATGGCCAGCAGGCCTGCGGAGGGTGAGGCTGCTTTGTGTCACCTCCCTTTAGCCTGCTGACGGTCCCCATCCCTCCCTGATATCTCGGCTATAGGGAGAGAAGGCATCCTGTCTTTGGGGTCACCACCCAGAGCTTGGGGTAGCCTCCTGTGGCAGTAGCTTCGAGACCATGCTCTTCCCCTCTTGCCCAGATCTTCCTAATAAGACTTTGATATCGATATATTCTTAGTAATAACTTAAATCCTCTTATTTTTGGGTGTTTAGTATTTCCCAAACATGCCTAACTTACGTCACCAAATCTTCTCAGCCAGCCTCTGATGCTGTATTATCCCCATTTGACGGATGAAGAAAAGATATCTCAGAGAGGTCAAGTAACTTTCTCAAGGTCACAGAGCCAGTAAGTTAGCATACCTGGGACTTGAACCCTTAACTGACTCCAAAGACCATCCTCCTAGTAGTGCTGCTCCCTGTGGCCCCTTGCTCTCAAAGTGGCCCTCACACCCACAGACTGCACTGCCTAGAAGCTTGTGGACAGGAGTCCCAGCCCCGCCCCACCCCGCCCTGCCTGAGTACCTACTTGGCTAGGCACACTCAATTAGAGACCCGGGGACCGGGGTGCATTCCAGTGCTGACCTGCGGGACCGTGACAGCTCTCCTGCTCGCTCTGCTCTTGGTTCTGGCACCAGCTCTGCTTGCCCGGAGGGGTCGGGGCTGGGGGCCAGACACGGGGATGAGGATGTGTCAGAGGCGCTAAGGGGCTCGAAGGAACTGGCAGGTGTGGAGCACATCTGGGCCAGTTTGGTCTGGCCTATGGGATATCTTACTTGCCCACCTGCCAGGTGGCCATCACCGTGTCTGGCCACATCCCAGCCTTCTCACTGGATAGTCAAGAGTGCTAACTTCCCATGTGAGGATTGCCCCTGCTTCCCACTCCCTGGACCCCCTACCCATCACCTGACCCCCACGGACACTGCTGATTTTGTCTGCTTTCTAGGCCTGGGAATCCCACTCCCACACCTTCAAGAAGAAGCTTTCTCCTGGTCTTAGACCTACCCCCACCCCTCTATCCTGCATTCTCTTTCCCTGTAAGAGTCTTTGCCTCTCAATGGAAACCCTTTCATCTCCTGCTTGAGCTGGGACTTGGGGCTTCTCCTGGGCATCTGAGGTGTTGTTTCTGTTACCAATTAGAATATAAAAGTACAGCCATTTATCAAAGGTGTACGTAGAGAATACAAGGACTGCACTACGGAGAGGTGTGGGTCTGGGCAGCCAGACTTGGGATCCTCTAGTGTGTGCTCCGTCTGTGCCACGCATGGCCAGGGGCTCGGGGCGCGCGTATAGAGGTTGCCCTGCTGATATCATTTTCCCATTTCACACAGAGGTAAGTGGCTCCTTTAAGTTCCATGAGTAAGTTCATAATTGCAGCCAGCAAGAGGCAGCAACCAAATTAAACCTCTGGTGCCTACTTTGGTTTGCCTCTTACCTCACCTGATGTGGGGAGGACCAGTGGTGAACTCACTCTCTCCTGGGGGTGGGGAGTTTCGATGTATCCAGAAAGTTCTGTGACTAGGTTGTTCTAATGAAAGATTGTGTTCACAGGATGACTATGTATACTTTAGATTTATATATCCATTTCAACAGCATTTCTGTTCAACTCGGAGACAATGAATCATATTATTTATGGGAAGGTAACTTCCTATGATGGAAACTGCTAGAACTCTGCTGGATTGAGTTGCCACTCTACCTCTTGGTGACTCGAGGCAAGGGTCTGCAAAGATTTTTAAAAAGTTGTCCTATTGAAAAGCAAGTAGATTTATTCTAAATTGTCAGAAGGTTGTATTAGGACCCCTAAGGAGAAGCAGCAGGGAGATATTTGGATTTTTGATGATTATAGTTAATAACAGTAAGAGCTAACATTCTTGAGCATTTACAATGTCTCAGGCACATGGGGCCTTCTCCTCCAGCTGTTAAGGTTCTACCTTGTTCTAAAGATGAGAATCTCCTCGGGTTTCCTGACAGGGACCTGTTGGGGAAACAGTCTTCAGAAGCTAGATCTGATTGGAAGAAACCTGACATCAGCTGGGCTGTGTCCTCTATCAGGGCACCCGGTCCTTCTCTCTGGCACTGCCCAACAAGAGCCTGATGGGAAGGGCAGGCCCTCCCTTGGCTTCACGTCAGAGCCTGGTCAATATGCTTGGGGTGGGACCAGGGACTGGCTTCCCTAGGCCAGCCTGGAGGCCACCATTCTATACCTCCTGGTGCCACCTCTCCATTCCACCCATGATGAGTCTGCCAGTGGGCAGTGACTCTGCTTGGCCAGCCAACATCTCCCCTGGACAGTCGAAGTTCTGGACTTTGGGTAGGAAGCCCTTACTCTGACCCCTGGAGCATACTTCAGCCCAGCCTTTTCACGAGCCCTGGGCATTAGAGCCGAGGTCTGCAAACATTTCCTGCTAAGGTCCAGAGAGTAAATATTTGTGGCTCTGCGCCCACAAAGAATCTCTGTTGCGACAACCCAACTCTGTGCAAAAGTAACCAGAGACAATATGTAAATGAATGAGCACGGTTATGTTCCAATAAAACTTTATTTACAAAAACAGGCAGCAGCAGGGCTGGATTTAGCCCACAGGCTGGAGTTTGCTGATCTGCTTTAGTCATTGGCCTCCATGAATAAGCCGGTCACTCTAATCTCCATTTGGGTCTAGGAGCTCAGAGGGGAGGATGGGTGAAAGATCAGTGCTCCTAGGGTTCAACTCAAGCCTTGAAGATTACTCCTTACCTGTGTAAATCTTCCAAAATCACCATTGCTTTGATTATCCCCATTTTATGGATGAGGAAATAGAGCCAGGCTCAGCACCTTGCCCTAAATTCGCCCTAGTGGTGATTGGGTTGGAGCACATCTATGGGGCTCTGGAGCCCACATTAATGGTGCCATTTGGGCTTGAACAGAAGGTAGGCTCAACAAGGAGACCCATCGGATGGGAGGTGGCTGTAGCTCAGGGTGGACATCCCCTCCTAGGCAGCATTAGGGGGTGGGCGTGTGCCATGGGGACCTGCTTCCTTCCAAGGCTCCCTCCGGCTCTGTGACGCCGGGCTCTGCGTGGAGCAGCGACTGGGCACACACTTGCTCTCTGCCGCTCTGTCAACCCGGCTTTCTCTTCTATTTGTACTTAGGCTCCTGCAGGTTAAAGACTCCTTGGCTTGGGGCACCTGGGTGGCTCAGTCGGTTACGCGTCTGCCTTCAGCTCAGGTCATGATCCCGGGGTCCTGGGATCGTGTCCCACATCGTGCCGAGCAGGGAGCCTGCTTCTTCCTCTGCTATTCCCACTCCTTGTGCTCTCTCTCTCTCTGACAAATAAATAAATAAAGTCTTAAAAAAAAAAAAAAAAAGGACTGCTTTGTACCCATGCCCTGGCCTACAGGGGGCCTGGCTGACCCGCGAGGAAAGGCCAGGATGCCTCGGTGTTGCCGCTTCCAGCTACAATCCAAGAGCCCCGAGGTGGTTGGCCTTGGTTCCCAGCAGGGAGCCCTTACCCCTGGGGATTAGAGATGGTGAGGGAGGCCTCAAGCTGGAAAGAGTAACATGCAAATCAGCGTCTGACTCCGGTACTCCCAGCGGGAAATCGGGCACAACCTGCCAGCCCTGACAGGAGGCCACAGTGACGAATGCCTCCGTGACAACAGTCAGAGCACAGTGTTGGAACGCAAGAGTAGGGATGGGGCTGCACAGTCTGCTGTGTTCCTGGGTAGGGCCGAAAGCCACCGAACCACCAAACACAGAGATCCCTGCCACTTAACAGATGTGCACACTGAGGTTCCATAAATGTCCACCGTGCCGACATCTACCCAGAACCCTGACCCTCTTAGCGTGATTATAAATATACAGTCAGTCCTGGAACTACTCTTGAGGGCGGTTCTGCCCAGCTCGCTGGCGGCTACACCCAGAGAGCGCTGTCCAGTATCTGGCCCACAGTGGGTGCTCAGGAAACGTGCATGGAAGGAATCGGTGGGGGCCGGGGCCTGGGAAGGGAGAGCACCCAGCACCAAGCTCCTGCCCTCCTGCCCCCCACACCAGATCCAGAGTTACATCCGCTCAGCACGCAGACCCCGGAGACGTTCTGGGGAGACAGGCACTCTGTGAGTCAGTGATCGGCCTCCTACGGGACAATAAAAATGACTAATACATTTAAAGCCCATGTAAGGCGCCAGCCAGGTGAGCACCCCTCGTTTACAAGACTGTGTGAGTCCAGAATTTTCTGAGGGAAACATAAGCCATCCCAGTGGAAGCTTCCAAGGGGCCAGGACAACTCCAGGGGCTTCCTGGCGGGCAAGCGGGGCACGTGGCTGCAGCAGCCTCCCTGTATGCGGCCATTTGGCTGGAGCGCAGCACCCGAGAGCTGGTCCAGGCCCCCATGACCAACTGCCTCCCGCAGCTTCTGCCTCCAGGTCCCGGGGCCTGAGGCATCAGCTGCCGAGTCTGGCACTTCATGGCCAGATTGGGACTGGCCTCTCATGGAGGTCTGTGGCCCCTGGAAACAGGTCCAGGGAGGCCAAAGCTACACTTACAGACCCTGAGCACTTGCCGTCGGCTTCATTCTGGCTTCCACTGAAACCTTGGGTGAGCAGAAGGCTGTCCGTGGGGCCTCCATAGAGCAATTTCCTCCTCTCCAGAAAAGACAATGTACGTAAAGCTCCTAGAATGTTGCCAGGCAAAAAACAATCAGGCAGGAAACCAGGCCTGCTGACATTTTCACGGATTAAGTCTCTAATCACGACACCATCAACTGTGGGGGGGGGGGGACAAAGCCAGGGGGCAATCCCAATCATTTCTCCTGGGTCTCATAGCTGGGCCAGTGCCTGTCCCTTCTTCCTGTCCCCTCCCTTGTACCTCTGACCCGCTGATCCCTCCAGCCAGGCACCAGCTAGACGCCCAGGGAGGGACAGCCAGTGCAGTAAGAGAAATTTCCATACAACGTTCTCTTCTTTTCAAGGGCCCCCTTCCAGGCTGCAGATGTGGTGGCCAGAAAATGCACCAGGCGTGACCTCCAAGGAAGGCTGGACGCAGGCAGTGCGGCTCCTGGTCCAGCAAGGAGCTGCTGAGCCTGAGGCCATGGCCTATGGGCCGGCCCTGCATCAGTGATGGAGTTGGGTGGGGTCTAAAGGCCCCCCCGCCCCTGCCACTTTGGCCAACTTCTCCCTCTGTCTCATCCTCTTTCCTCCCCATCCTTACACAGGGCTGAGCCCTAATCAACATCAGGCACCTCACCCTTCCTTCAGAGTTCACTTCTGGAAAATCCACCCTCCTCCACACACACGCACACCTCACAGCCCTGCTCTCCCAGCCCTACCCTTCCCTTCTCTCTGCACGCCCCCAGCCCCCCAGCCTGGCTCCCATCTTACCTGAAGGCATCTCTCCTTTCTTCCCCCTTCTCCTTTCCAAACCTCTTAATTTCCGGCCGCTGGCTGTCTGAGGACTTGTTTACCACCATAAACCACAATACAATTCCATAAATATGTTATTTATCCTTCCTATTATTATTTCCCATTATTTATTTCTGAAACTCTATTATTAAATCTGTAAAGTGCTCGGTGATACACTGGCAATGAAAGACACTATATAAAGGCGAGTTTATTATTATTGCTCCGTGATTAAAACAAGGAAGAAAAAATGAACCACATTAAATCAAACCGGATTCCCTTTCGCCTGCAGGGGCCCCTGCTTTTAGGTGAAGGACGGGCCCCCGGGGCCTGGGCTGGGTGAAGCCTCTCTCCTCCAAGTTGGCTGCTCTCCCGGCGCCTTTCATAGCGGCTGTCGGCTGTCGGTGATACTTGGGAGAACCACGGATTTGCAGGATGCTCCGTCGCCGGGCGGAGTTTGTTCTGGGCAAAGCGAAAGCGATTCCGTTTGCAATCTTACTTTTCGCCATCAGTCACTGCCGGTGACATGAAGAGGTAATAGAAGTGCCCAGGAATCCTGCATTTTATTCCCACTCGGCAGCATTTCTCTTGCCAGGGAAACATAAATTCAGTCAATTTTTGTGCAGATTTTGCAAAATTAGTCTCTCTCCTTCTAGCTCTGTGGGTGTACTCAATGCAGGGACCAAGGGATGGTTCCGCCCTGCAGTGGAAGGTGGTCTCCCAGAGGAAGGCTCATCTGGGGAGAGAGGTAGAAAGGGCACGGGAAGCCCAGTGGAGACACCTGTCAGCGCACAGGTGTAACAAGTCAGGGAGCTGGGATGGGGAGGCTTTCTGCATCACCTGGCCACTTCCAGCCTTTAGTGCAATGGTTCTCCAGGGGTGCGTCCCTGCACCAGCCGCCGCAGCAGCATCACCTGGGAACCCGTTAGGTCTGCAAATTCTCAGACCCCACCCCAGACCAGCTGAACCAGAAACTCTGGGGGTAGGGCCCAGGGATCCATTTGAACAAATTTTCCAGGTGATTCCGAGGCCCTCCGGAATGGGAGAATCACTACGCGATATGTGGGACTCAAAGAGCCACCCAATAGCAGCATCCGGGAGCCCGTTAGAAATGCAGACTCGCAAGCTTACCCCCAGACCTGCTGAATCCAGACCCTCATTTCCTCAAGCTTCCCACGCGATTCTTCCAGCCGTCAAAGCTTAAGAAGCTCTGCCTTAGTATTTTTGCCACTCTGTCTCGGTCTGATGGACGGGGTGGGGGCAGGAGAGCTCTTGAGCTTTGGAAGCAATGGACTGGAGCTGGGGGTAGCATGGAGACACCAGTGGCTTTTAGAGAGAGAGGGTCTGGGGCAACTGGAGTTGGGCATCTGGGGGTTAATTAGAAAGGTACAAACAATTGAATCTGACTCGAACTTTTCCCATGTCAGAGTTAAGGCAAAAATCATCTCAACAGGCTCAACCGGGATGTCTGATTCCTTAGGAACCAAACTGACATCTTGTCATTGTTGTCAAATCTTTATGACATCCCCACCAAGAGAGAGCACAGGAGAGCGTACGATTTGATTATTTGATGATGGCCTTCAGATAATTTTATATATTCTGGGATGTCACAAAATCAAGCCTACTCGTTGCCAGGTTGGGATCTGTTGCTATGGAAACCATGAGCGCCGAGACTGGGATTTCGGACCTTGTTCCCAACTCTGACCTCTGATGCCAGTCACTCCACTTTTCTGTGGCCCACTCCCACTTCTTACACTGGGAGCTCATGAACTGTTGCTGGGTCGGTGTGTTCATGGGGAAGAAGGGGTCGGGGCTTCCTACTCCGCCATCTTGCTGACATCACTGTCTCCCACTTTTTAAGTGTCTGTTCTGTGCCAGCCACAGGGATTCTCACTTGCTCTCCCCCTGCCCAGTGAGGTCATCAGCCCCGTTTTATAGAAGTGAGAACAGAGGGACAGAGGGACTGGCAGCTCCTAAGTGCCAGAGCTTTTTCAAAACCCGTCATCGTCCATAACATAGGTTGGATGACCATTATTCTATCCGACCTCAGTTTGCCCAGGTTTGAAATGGTGAGAAGGATGCCACTTTAGTTCTCCCTCCCAGATTTGTTGTAAAAACAAGAATTCAGAGTTTTTAAGGACTTCCAGCCACAGGGAAGAAAGAGCCTCCCCCCCCCCCCCCCCCCTCTCGGTCTGATGTTTGGCTGAGGCCAACTGGTATGGCAGTGGCTCGTGGCCTTTCTGATTCCTCAGTCCTTGGGCATCCCTGGTTGTCATGCCCCTGGAAAAGTCACCCCTGCCTCTGCCCACAGATGCAAGAGCAGGCTGGGTGGACATGAGGACGTGACTCAAAGTTGGCTTGGCAACTCTCTGCCTGAGCACGAACTATTAGCAGCAGGGACACGAAGAGGATGAAGGAGCTGTGATGAATGGAGCCTCGAAATTACCTCGGGGATGACACTGCTTGATTAAGCCAAGTACTCTCCGTGGCACCTCAGCTGGCAATTGCTCATTTATTTATCTTAGAAGAAGAACTAGACACCTAGACACTTCACCTAGACACTTCTTCATAAACTCCAAACTCAGACCAGCCTGGACATGGTGGTCCAGGGACACAAACTTTCATTATCTCGGGAACAATGGCCTGACTCCGCACCGCTCACTCACTCTGCCGGGGTCCAGGGCAGTTCCGTGTCACCTGCCTCTGACACTCTTTTCTCTCCCCCTTCCACAGAAGTGCACCCTCCATGCACCATGAGCACCCCAGAAGCCACAGGGCTGGGCTCAGAGCGTCACCTCCAAGGTAGCTCAGAGGACTGGGGTCCCCCACCTTCAGGTCATGAGACCCCTCGAGGAGTTTTCTGGGACAAGGCCGAGTGGACCTTGGAGCCTTCGAGCTCGCTGGGAGCTGGGGTAAAATGGGGCTGGGAAAGGGCAGCTCTGAGCCAACCGCATCCAGGAGGCTGAACAGAGTCCAGAAGAGAATTTCTGGAGAGACTCACTAACTCCCTGTTAGTGGTGTCTGTTTCCTCGTCCGGACCCTGAGGGATGAAACCCACCAGCCACCATCACTGAGGACGGGGCTTGGGCCAGCCACAGGGCAACCTTCAGATGTAGCCCCCCACCTAACTGGAAGGTGCAAACTTCCCTCCAGTTTCTGCTTGGCCTTTTCTCTACTGAAGTCTGAGGAGCTAATTGCTAGAAGGGCTTTTAGAGATCACGTGGCCTCATCTCCAGAATGAAAGAGAGAAGCGGATTGCTGGGGCTCCTGCTGGCTCCTGCCAAACCCCAATTAAAACTTGAGACGTGTCTATTGAAGAGCTGGGTCAGAACCAACCACAGTGGGAGGCAGGATCCTCCTGCCCCTCCCCAGGCTCTGCTGAGGCACCAGCGCCCCCAGCCCCGGGGAAGCAGCACCCTAGGAGCAGAAGGGTGCCTGCGTGCATTTGCTTACCTGTTCATTCATTTGTTCAACAGCTGTTTGTGTCCCACTATGTGCCAGATACCAATAGGCGTGGGGGTATACTTTGTACCCTAGAAGGGTTAACAGGCTAAATGGCCTGCCCCGGGCTGAAAGTAAAGCCAAAGAGGGGCCAGGAGGGCCTCAGAAAAGACCCAGTAGGCCCCCAAGTGTTTGTTGAATGAATGGACGGATGAGGAGGGGACTTGCCTGGAAACTAGGTCCCCTGAGGTTTGTGCCCTAAATGACCAGCCTTGTGGTCCATCTCTTTGCACTTGCCCCGCCCCCCTTCTGGAACTGGACTTAGATTCCCAGGCATTTATTTGGTTTCCTGACTACCTGAGGTCCAGGGGCCTCCCATCACCCCCACTGGGGAGCCTGGCGTGATCTGTCATCTGCCCCGCTCGGCACATCTTCGACGCAACTCCAGGCTCACCGAGGGGGTCATTTATTTCCTCCCTGGAAGTGTCTGGGTTGTCGGAGGAAGCAGTGAGTTATGAGGCCGGGGAACCTCAGTTTCTCTCAGACCATATTTCAACCTGGGCAGTCCTGGAGCAGGATGCCACGCAAGCTGCTAGGCTATTTCCCCAGCCCTGATGGGCCACCTCTGCCAGGAGGGACAGGGAGCCACCACTGAAAGCCCAGGGAAGGGGGTCCTCTGTGGAGGCCAGTCCAAGGGGCCAATCTTTGCTCCATGCCCAGGAAGCACAGACATCTGAGCAGCAGACGGGCGGCCGCATGATTCATGTTTCTGGCCTTTGACGGACCCTCTCCTCTAGGAACTGGGACCTTGCAGATACCCAGGCTCGGGGTGGGAACTGTGTCTCCCACCCGGGCCTCTTTGGGGGAGAAGGATCTGGAAAGGGCAAGTCTGGACCCCGAGGACAGTATCAAGTCTCCTCACCTCAGGGCTACTGTGCCTCCTCTGTCCTCACCTGCTTCTTCTCCCCCAAACTCAGACTCCCTCGCTCACTAACCCCAATGTGCAAAAATAGCCAGGTGGTTTCCAACCCCGTAAGAGGCAGATAGATAATGACGGAGCGACTTGGTGCAGCAGTAACAAATTGTCCGTATTATAGCACTTTACATCTTGATATCCATTCTCCTCAACGGGCTTATCTGTAAACCAACTGAATTCACACCGGGACGCTAAGAAAAGAGCTGTCATATAATAGATAGGGGCTCCCAGAAAATGAACATTTACAAATGGCTGTAGCATTTACTTAAAATGTCATGCCAATTGCTTGCTGTTGTCTTTATGCAGCGAGATTGATTTTACTGCTCCTTCGAGTCCTCAGCCTTGATGGGTAGTTTTTAATGCAGCGGGGAGATGCTTTTTGTATTTAATCTATAAATAAAGCATGCAAAGGCATGGATGGGCTCTTTAAGGGGTAGCCTTGGGAGCTGGCCAAGCCTCTTTTTCCTGGATCCTCCTCTTTTTTCTCCTCTTCCTCCTCCCTCTGGGAGAAGTTGGGCCTGGGCAAGGTCTGAGCTGATCTTATTCATGTATTCAAATGTATGCAGATGTATGTATTTTGTTTAACAAGCTAATTCATTTGCCGGGCCAGGCAGTTAGGGGTTTTCATAGCGTAATACCCGCACTTGATTCTGCCTTCCACACCCGATTATGCCCTGGGGTTTTACTTAGAGAGTTTACGGAGTTGCAGCCTGCTATGGGATGGGGGCAGGGCAGCTTGCTTCTTGCACAAAATGACTGCGAGGTCTCCTCAAGATGACACCAAGGGCTTTGCCCAGCCTCCCCCTGGTGCCCTAGAAGCCACAGAAGCCAGCCCATGGTTGACAACGCTTGGGACGTTCACCTCTCTCCTCAACGCCCCCTCCCCACCAAGAGACCACTTTTTCCTCCCTTATCCCTAAAAAGTGACTTACAACCATCCTTTGGCTGGCAGCCCCAGATGGGAGACACAACCCTCCACCTGTCCCCAGACCCAGTGTGGTGTCCCCTGTACAAGGCAGCTCCCTCCCTCCCCCAGCCCCAGCCCCCGTGTCCGGGGTCCCCTTCTACTTGAGGAAGCAGAAAGGCAGAGCTGGGGAGGGAGGGACAGAGAATTCTCCCTCCGTTTTGCCAGGGAAGACTTCCCACAGCATTTAGGAGCCTCGATATCGCCCTTGCTGTCGAGAACTTTGGCTGCACCTGCTGGGGAGTGGCATTTCCATCCAAGTTGCTCAGAGTTTACAGATCTGGGCGAGACCCGAATCGCCTTTAGATGCTGGCTTCTCCTTCGACCAAGGAGTTGGAAGCATCTGGCTGCTTATCATCATTAATGGCAATCATTACTCCTCACCTGGTGTCCCGTGCTGTGGGAGAGTCTGCTCACCTGTCATGCTACCAGATCACAGGGGCGTTGGCATTAACTCTGCTCATTTGTTCAACAAATATTTATTGAGGACTTATGGGCCGGGAGCTGTGCTGGGGGTTGGGAACAGATCAAGAAGCACAACACACTTGGTCTCTGCGCTTGGGAGCATCTATATTCTGGCAGGGATGGAGACAGGCATTTTGCAGCTCTGACAGGCCTAGTACCTTCTGCACAGGAGACCACAAGTGGGCTGCTTTACCAGCAGCAGATGGGGAAGGATTCAGGGCGGGCTTCTCGGAGAAAGTGCTATGGAAGCTGAGGCCTGAGGGATGAATAGGAGCTGGCCAGGCTGGGATTGAGGAGGGATGAAATATGAAGGCATGTTTTCTGGTGGAAGGGACAGTATTTTCCAAGGCACTGGAAGCAGAGAGGGCAGGAGTTTTCCAAGTCACATGACTAGGATGCAAGCATGGGGCCAGTTTCTTTAACCAACCTGCTTTGGGGGCCCTGGTGGGAAATTTCATAGGTGGGGAAACTGAGGCCACAGTCAACTCAAGTCTCTTAACTCTGGCAAGTACCCTTCCTCTTAAGGTGAACATCAACAAGGCAGCCCCTTCCGTGGGACTCTCAGACAGAATAGACAGCTGTGGTTATCCGTGCTGGTCCTAAAACATGATTAGACAGAATCTAAATAATGATTGACATTAATCATCTGCAAATGACCCTCAGCAGAGACAAGGAAATAATAAAGGAAACTGATGTGCTCAGAGTGTTATTAATTACTTAGGTCCAGGACCTGGCCCGTTGATGTTCAATAATTGGATGAAGGAAGAAGAGACTGCCTTCCTCCATGGCATCGCCGGCCTCTCCCTGTCCCTGTCCTGAACACTGAAATCCTCAAAGTCAGCTTCAGAGCCTACTCGAAAAACAGGGTCAACAAATGGACCATAGAAGCTTGGAGCCCAGAGAGACCTAAGAGTTCACCTTTTCCAACCTGTTTCTTATGCAGACGGGGAGACGGAGAGCTGGTGACAGGGAAGGATGCTGCTTTGGTCTGCTCCGGCTGCTATAACAAAATACAAAACAAAACAATCATCATTTATTTCTCACAGCTCTGGAGGCTGGAAGTCCAAGATCAAGGCCCTGGCAGACTCAGTCTCCTGCTGTGTCCTCACTTGGCAGAAGTGGGGAGGAGCTCTCTGGGTCCCTTTTATAAGGACACCGGCCTCATTCATGAAAGCTCCACCCTCAGGATCTGGTCACCTCCCAGAGGTCCACCTCCAAATACCATCACTTTGGGGGTTGAGTTTCAGCACATGAATTTTGGGTGTGGGGTGGGGGTGAGACACAAACGTTCAGTCTACAGCAGATGTGTCTAAAACAGTAAGAATTGGTGCTAGAATAAGAACCAGAAGGAAGGGCTTTAGATTTTTTTGCTCCGGTCAAGCCTTGAAAACACAAGTGTTCTCTTCTAAGAAAAGCAGCTACAGGCACTTCCTTGAAAAGTCTACTCCCACACCTTGTGCAGGGGACCCGGTTACCCTGGCAACCACTCACTGTCAGGGGAGGCTGTACTCTCTCTGAAGGCAGTTATGGGTAAGCCAGACCGAAGGGAGGCCAGCAGAGGGCTCCATATTGGAAGTGGGTCGTCTCAATGATCTGTTACTGGGTAACAAGTCACCTCAAAACTTAGTGGATTAGTAAAACCACCACTTTATTATCTCTCACAATTTCCGTTGAGTCAGGACGGGCCACAGTGGAAACCTGTCTCTGTTCTCTGATGTCTGGGGTTCTAGCTGGGAAGATGAGCAGGTGGAGGGCAACTCAAGAGTGTGAGGCTGGAATCATCTGGAGGCGTCTTCCCTCACAAGTCTGGTGGCTGGTGCCGGCTGCTGGCTGGGACTTCAGCTGGGCTGCCAGCCAACACTCCTACGTGGGGTCTCTCTGTGTGGGCTAGTTTGGGCTTCCGAACAGCATGGCAGCTGTCTGCAGGAGATCAAGGCGGAAGGGCCTGGCATTTTTATAGTCCCATCACTCGGTGTCACTTCCATATATTTGACAGGTCAAGGCAGCCACAGAGGTCCTCGCAGGTTCTGGGCGAGGAGCCTCAAGGTCAGACTGAAGGAAGAGATGCTATTAGGGGGCCGTCTTTGCAAAACGCTATCGGTGCATAAACAGGGCCTAAGCAACCTAATCGAAGTCATTTATCAGGGACGCCTGGGTGGCTGGGTCGGCGAAGAGTCTGCCTTTGACTCAGGTCATGATCTCAGAGTTCTGGGATCGAGCCCGGCATCTTGCTCCCTGCTCAGCGGGGAGTCTGCTTCTCCCTCTGCCTGCCACTACCCCTGCTTATGCTCTCTCTCTCTCTCTGCCCCCCCCAACAAATAAATAAATAAATCTTAAAAAACCCAAATTCATTTATTAAAAAACCAGACTTAGTGAGTGACTGTTGCGTGCCAGGCACTGAGCTAGGAGCTCTCCTGTGTCTTCTCGTGGGGAGTTTGAAGAAAAGCACACGGAAGCTGCAGAGGGGCTGCAGGGGGAACCAGACAGAAGAAGCTGGGGGGGCGGTCCCTGGCCACTGGCCTTTCCCTGAGAAGCAGGCGTCCCTCTGTATAGATACTCCCGTCCATCTTCACCCTCGCCCCCAGCAAGGATAAGGTGAAGGCTACCTGGCAGGGCCACGACAGCCGGGGTCTGGACGGGCAGTGCTCCTGCCACAGGGTGAATGCGGCCCCTGAGTCCCACAGGAGAAAGAGAAATTCTGTGTCTGCAGCCTCCCACGGAGCAGGGTCACAGGGCCCGCTGCCCCTCCCGCTGAGCACAACCCAAACACCAGCACTCACCCCTGCCTTCCACATCCCAGCAGAGCCAGGCGTCCCTGCTGCTCCTTCCTCCCATCACAGAAGCTGTACCAAGGCTCTTCCTGGCCCCCAGCCCCCCAACCCCTTCTGCAATGGGCTGAAGCCTCACAGGGGCACCTGGACTGACTTCTCCCCTCCTACCCAAAGATTTCTGATCTGACATCGCTCTTTATTTTTATGCACCCCTGATAACTCTCAAAGACCTCTCAGAGGCCAGTTAATACTTGAATACAGCCAGCCACGGGCAGCTCACTTCCACCCATGTTTTTGCAGACAGCTGTTACCCCTTAGGAAGTTCTGCCATCTCATTCTACACAGAGAACTCATCTCTAGATCCTACTGTGACAAAAGAGCCTCTCTTGCCGCACCAAAATAATTATAGATTAAGGGATCTCCCCAGGCAGGGCCCGCACTCGTGTTTATGTATAAATAGGGAGCCTTTGAAAAAGTTAATTGTGGTGGTGGAGGATGGTGGAGACTTCCCAGAGAGGTGGGGATGGTTTTAACAAAACAAACGTGTGCTGTGAGCCCCTGAAGAGGAAGGACCCGTGCAGCAGAGGGGCCGAGGCCGCTGCCCAGTAGGTTGGGCAAGACACGGGAAGAAGGGTTAAGATCTGGGAGGAGCTGTTTAGGAAATGGTGATTTCAGACAGGAAAAGGAGGTCAGGGGGAAGCTGAATAATTTGTTCCAGAGCAGATCTGATGAGGGGAAAGGCTAGGAGGAAGGGCAAGAGAAAGTAAATATGAAGCCATCAGCATTCCTAGGGTGAACAGAGGCCAGGAGGGCGGTTAATGGGGAGGCTGGCCGCTGAAGCAGCTGTTTCCAGCAGAAGCCAGACTGGAGAGACCTGGGGTCGAGGCAGAAGAGCACCTGCTTCTGCGGAAACTTTAAGGCGTAAATGGATAGAAGTCAGAGGCGGAATAAGTCATCGGCTCGTTCATTCATTTATCCTTTCATTCAAAGATCACTGCATTTCTACTTTGTGTAAAGCACTGAATGACTCTGCACACCCCCCCAACCCCAGCCCCAGGGGATTCAGGGAGAGTCTGCACCAGGGCCTTACCTCCAGGGCGGAGCCGAAGGACATTCTCAGCAACCTGGAATAAGGAGTAAGGGAGCCCGGAGAATGCCACTGACAGAGGATCTCATTTTGGGGTGTTTGGGAGCCAAGGATGAAATGTGGCCCCTGCAGAGAGTAGAAGCCCTCCTGTCTCACCTGCGGCTTAAACAAGCCACACCTTTCCTAAATCCTGCCCGACAGCTCCCTGGTGCTCTCTGCAGCCTGTGCGAACGCATCACTCCGGCTTCCCGAGTCCTCAGTGCACCTGGCCCTGCACCTGAGGGCCACCTGCTTTGTCTCCTCCCTCCCCTCTGTCACCTGAGCCTCTCAGACCCACTCTCTCCCGCCCCAGGCCCTGGACCAGATCTGCCTCTTCTCAGGCAAGTTACCTGCAGGGGTGGGGGGTGGAGAGCCTATGGGGCAGGGATTTCCTCCGTCAAGCCAGTGAGGGCTGCCATTCCTAGGGGATCTTCCATTCAGCCAGGAGCACGTGGAAGCCTGCTGCAGCCCCATCCCCAGCCCAGCTTTTAGGGGGACGAAGCTGAGATTTCGAACTCCCTCTCTTTGATGCATGGGTCCATCATGCTGCTGGTTCTAGGCTCGGTGGTGGGACCAAAGCTGTGACCAGTCATCACTCCTCGAAACCCAGCAGGGGTCCTGCTGAGGAGGCGAGCAGATCTGGGCCTAGAGCCTGGGGACCCAACCAACAAAACCCACCCACTGCCTCTCCCTACACACCCCCCTTTCCTCGCTTGCTAGAGGTCAGATTATTGCAGAGACCAAGGGCACCTTGGGTGTAGCCCTGAAGCCACAGAGCAGGGGACTGGAAAGACTCCCTCTCCTTGAGTCTAAAGGTGGGGGTGAGGAGGATGGGGCTGGAGGGGGGAGATAATCATACCTTTGATAGATCTGATCAATGTGAGAACATTATTCTTTCATTTTCAAATTGCTCTCGGCCATGAGGACACCTGCACCCCACGTACCCTTTACTTTCTGCTCTAAACTAAAGGCAGGCAGATTTATACCCAGGCCAGAACCGCCTCCTCTGACTGACCTCAGTCAAGGACAAGGGTAGAACCAACCTGTCTTCCTCTTCCTTGCAGCTCTTTCTGCCCCTTCCTGGGCAATACCAGGGATTGTGGCTTTCATGAAGCCACCTAAAAAGTGGAGCCTTCCCTGGGCTCATTGGTGGAGCAGGAGGCCTCGCTGCCCCAGAAAGAGTGAGCGGCTGGCCATTCACAGCTGCTTAGCTTGCCAGTGACTCAATGAGCCCTCCCATCCTCCACCACGGCTGACGTCACCGTTCAAAAGTGGCCCTCCCTTCATCAAGAAGGCAAGTCACCCTTTCTCCTCTCCCTTCCACAAGGAGCCTCCAGCTCAGAGACGCTGATCCAGCCCTGTTCCAACGGCGGCTTCTGAATCACGAGTGTCCCTGCATCGCAACCAGGACCCGAGGGCAAAGTACCAGCCCCAGCCACTCTCCCCACGCCCCCCTCTAGCCCAACCCACCCACGTTGGCCCCAGTGGAGGCTGGCCTCAGGCAGGGAGGAAGCCCTCACAGTGCTAGACCATCTCAGGTTCAGAACCCAGGCCCGGCGGCTTGGGCTACCTCTCCATGCCCTTGGGGCACTGGTCCAGAGCTAGTAGGCTCCAGGCAAGCGCGTCGGGGGAAAGACTTACTTCTCTACTCCTCCGAATGCTGTGTGCTTAGCAGGGCTCACCTGGCCCTCTGCCCCGATGGAGGAGAGAAACTCCCTGGAGATAAAGGGAAGAGGAAGAGGAAGAGCCTGATCCACAGGAGCAAATCCGGCCGTCCCTAGATTGGAGCTGCGCCGAGCCCCGCAGGACTCCGTTCTGAGTCTGCACCACAGAGCTTCTCCGAGTGCATCCTCCTCATCAGTCTGGAGTGCTGACAGCCTGGTGCTGCCTGGATCTTCGGATGGTTTCTGAGACCCCAGACGTCAGCTGAGCCAGCCCCTCCACCACCCTTTACAAAGCCAGAAAGGCTCCCAGTAGTCAGCATGGTGTTAACTCCTTCCCTCCTTCGAGGTCCTTCCTGGGCCTGGTTGTGCCCCCTCCAGCTGGCTCCCGCTTGCTGCTGTGGCCTCGTGGGAGGGAGGTGGGGGCTGGTGGCCCCTACAGAGGCCCAGGAGCTCCCCTCTCCTCTGCCTCCTCCCCACCCTGCCCCAATCTCCGCTGTATACTCCAGCTCCAGGAGAGCCTGGACCAAGGGAAGGGGGTGAATGAGAGGAAGCATTTCACAAGGTGTGAAAGCCTTCAGAATACAATGAGATGCAGACTTGAAAGGAGAGAGTGCCAGTCATAAGCTCTTCTGAACTACTTCCGCTTTGGGGATGCAAAACCGGAAATATGGCATTTGGGGATGCGGCACTTGGGGGAGGAGGCATTTGGCCAAACTCAGATTGGACGGGGCACCCCAAGACCCAGGGGAAGGCTGGAAGGATTGGGGTAAACAGCTCTTTGGCAGGGCTTGCTTTATCTCCAGGCTGTGAGGAAAGAGGTGCCCAGGATGGGCATGGGCAACTGGGGGCTCAGAGAACGGCCTTTCCTGAAGAGTTATAGGCAGCAGGGGCTGCCCTGCAGTCTCTGTCCTTCCCTTTGAACTCTGTGGAAGGGGGCTGCAGGGCTTGGGGTCTCTTGGCTTGGAGGGACCTGGCGGACACGGGACTCCGGCACCGGGGCCATCAGCTGAGACCCGTGGAGCCCGCAGCCTGAGTGAGCAGCAGAAAAGGCACTGCTCTGGGCATCGGGGAGGAGGATGATCCACGAGCTGGCACAAGAGATGGGGACAAATCTAGTTTGAGAGTCTCCAAAGATGATCTTACTCAGCAGCCTCACGCTTTTCATCTGGAACTTATTGGAAAACCTTGCTAAGGGGATCAGCTGCCTCCAGGGCTCCGACTCCCCACTCCCAACCAATTGGCACTCAGGCCCTGTAAAGTATTACTTCTCGACACCATGAGCATTGTATGTTCCTGACAGGATAAGCCCGCCACAAATTAATACCTGGGGCAGATCCTAAAACACAATTCTTCCCGGCTGCAATAATTCCAGCCAACCCCTCTATCTGAGCTGACAGATGCAGTAAATCTTTCATCGTTGCAATATATACATTGCTTTTTTGCCTCCAGTACCCGGAATGGCCCAGACAATAAACTTCACCTCCCTTTATGATTATCGATGTGTTTACGGGGGGCCCCTGCAGTCTGCACCGCCAGCGACAAGCCAAGGGCCCCTTAGCGGCCATCAGGGAGCCCCCCCCCCCCCACAAGCCCTCAGCAGCTCTGCGTCCCCGCACTGGGACTGGGTCCCTAAGCTGCTATCCTCTCGGGAGACCAGGGCGAAGAAGTCTTCCCATCTGGGCAGCTGAGAGTGGCGCTAAGGGAGGACGAAGGGGAGTTCAGTCCCTGTCGTACAAGAGAGACCGGGACGTTAGCCTGGTGCCAGTGAGGGCAAGGGGAGAACCCTGGGACACGAATGCCCTCTGCTTCTCCTGGTGCTAGCCCGGATGGAGCCCCGCATCGCGCTCCCTGCTCAGCAGGGAGCCTGCTTCTTCCTCTGCCCCTCCCCCACCACAGCTGCTCATTCTCTCTCTCTCAAATAAAATCTTAAAAAAAAAAGACACCAGTCATTGGATTTAGTGTTCCCTCCAATCTAGTATGACCTCCTCTTAACTAATTAATCTGCAGAGATCCTATTTCCAAAGTAAGGACACATTCTGAGGTTCAACGAGGAGGTGAATTTGAGGGGAGGACACTGTTCAGCCCATGACAGTAGTGGTGAGGGCCGACTCTACCCGAAGTTCTTCCAACAAGGCCCCCTTCTTGCTAACCCGCAGCTTCCCCCGGGGAACACTCCCTCCAGGGGACACCCTTGGCATGCTGTCCCCTGGCAAGATCTGCTCGGAAGCCAGGGAAGTCACCTCACTCCACTACTCCTCGAAGGCTCGAGGCTTCCCGGGAAAGCTCTGCCCTCAACCCTCCCGCTCCCCGTCTGGCTGCAAAGAGCTGAGCCCGTCCACACCTCGGTCACCTTCTCTCAAAGAACTAGCACCTGTGCCTTCCGTCTCCCCTCCAGACTGGTCCCCTGGGGACCCTTACCCACCGTAGAGTCTCAGCTGCCACCCAGGAAGCCCGTTCCCAAACTGCATGTTTAAATTATACACTAGCTTTTTAAGTACCACTTGAAGCTGGCAGGGAGACGGATTTTTATCAGTGCTGAATGCCCACCTCAGGCTGCTAAAATTCATCTTGCCTTCATGTGATGGGTAATAACTCCCACCTCCCCCGCTGTATTACGAGGCACGGCACTTGCCTCTCTGTGTAGAGCTCGCACGCCCCGCCCGGGGTCCCGGAGCTCACATGGCTTCTCCTCTCCGCGGGCCTCAAGCCCACCCACCGTGGCAGCCGCTGGGGGGCCAGGAGGGCCCCACGATGACCCCCTGTCTCCAGTGCTCAGGTCATGCTGCCCGGGGACACGGGGACACTCGCTGTACATCCGGGTGCCCTCCTGTTTAATTACCGGAGAGAGGCCCTCTTGTCACCTGCTCTGTGAGTAAATAGTCTTGACATTTTCAGCAACTGACTCCTCTCAAAGGGGCAGAGGGTTCCTCCGGGGCCGCTCTTCTAAGAGAGAGGAGGCCAGGCTGTTTTGCAGAATTGGCTGGTGGAAAGCTACCCTTTGGGCACTTGTCCTTCTCAGTGCCCTCCGGCTCCTCCTCACTGGGAGGGGTCTTTGTTTCCCTAGCCCACCTCCGAATCTCCATTCCCTCCCCCAGCCAAGCCGTCTGGGGAAAATCAGTTTGTCAAAAGCAAAAGCAGACCCGGTCGTCCCGCTGTGTCCTGCCGCCACTGTGGGCCCGTTGAGGCTGGGAGGCTTTGCCACTGACCTTGACACTTGGGGGAGGATGGAGGCCTCACAGTTATGCGCTCACACACGCGGGTGCCCCAGGCTGTCTGCCACGTGAAGAAATTTCCAGAGACTTCTCTGTCCTACATAAGTTGTTAAAAGCCAAGATCAATTTGCTTCTGAAAATAAGGTAGATCAATATGAATGGTGCTGTCTGCGGTGCAGTGTGTGTCCTCCTGGGCATCCGCACATGGGGATGCGTGCTCCTTGCTGCCTTCCTCACTCCAACACCCCCCCAGACCTTCCCCATCTTATTGGCATCTGCTCTCATTCCCCGACTTACCCCATTTTGTCATTCTGGCAGAAACAAGACATTCCCAAGGGAACCTAAATCTGAGGGAGGTGGATGTGGTCCCTAGGGGTGTAGGGGACATAATGATGCATGGTTCCCAGAAGCAGGGTCCCCTGCCCTGTGGCTCCCCAGCCCCACTCCTCCTCTGCCTCCCCAGGGCCTCCACTGAATTCTGACAGTTTGAGCCCCAGCCCGAATTTGTAGCCTATGACTCATCTTGGGGAGCAGCATGGGAAAGTTAACAGGGGCAGCCACCAGGAAACCCTCTGCTTGCCTTAAATCATGGCTCTGCCCTCAACAAGGCATGTGTGACCTTGGATACGGGTGATTAAACTCACCAAGCTTCAAGGTCCTCATCTGCTCATCAGGGATGATGAGATCCTGCCTGGGTTACACTTGACACAGAGGAAGCTTCTAATTCATAATAATAATAGTCAACAAATGAGCGGGCACTTATATGTGCCTGATGCTGGTCCAAGCACTTTATTTGTATCAACTCATTTAATCCCCACAATAGTCTCATGATTACCGACCATTATTACCTTCTCCATCTTAGAAATGAGGAAACAGCGGGCCAGAGAGGTTGAATAACTTGCCCCAGGTTGCACAGCTAATAAATGCAGAGCCAGGATTTGAACCCAGTCAGTGATGGGCTTCAGCCCTGGAATTATTATTATTTGGGGCACAGGGGCTGCGTCAAGCTGGGGACAGAGATCAATGCCTGCAGAGCACTGGTCCAGCCCTTGCCCTCAAGAATCTTCCCCTTCCTCCAGGGGGTCTCCAAGGTGAACAGGGAAGACTTCTGCTTCCCCTAGGGTCTTGTCCTGGCAGAAGCTCCAGCCAGTGAGGATGATTTAACCTCATCAAACCTGTCGTTCCCGCCACGCTCAGCAGCTTCGCTTGGAAAATGATGATGGAGTAAGATTTAAAAGCCTGGAGAATGGACTATTATTTTTATCAGTGCTAATAAAGGTGAAAGCGTTCTATTTCCCAGTATTAGTGTGGCCCCCACAGAGCCCGCACACTCCCCTGCTCCCCACGAACTCCCAGTCTCCCTACCTCCAGCATCTTCCCAGGTCCCCCTGGGGCCCAGGTTTCCGAGAGCTTCACCACCCCCCCGCCAACCCCAGCTCTCCTGAGAAGCACCCCGAAAGCCTGTGGGACAGCGGGGTGACAAGGTGAGGTGCGTGTTTTACCGCCGAGGATTCACTGGACAGACGTTCAGCACGTACATGCTCTGTCCCGGGGACCGGGGAGTCCGAGGGATCACAGCAGAGCTCCCGCCTCCCACAGCCTGCATTGGAGTGAGGGAGAAAGACGTAGAAATAGATCAATATATATATAACCTTGACCGGTTATATATATATAATTCAGTGTAAGGCAAGGATCTGTGCTTCAAAGCAAAATAAAGCAGTGTGGGGGTTAGATCACGGGGAGGAGGGGGCATGAGTCAGGGATGAGGCAGGAAGCAGATGGGTCCTCAACTGGCATAATTGGGAAGATTTCATACAGGGAAGAAGAGGTGGGCAGGGTCAAGAGGAAGCAATCAGGGAGGGTCGGTGGCCCCGGACCAGCCGGAGTGGGAAGGCTGCTGGCACAGCTCCCAGACCTGAAGGAGCAAGGAAAGAGCAGGTTCCAAAACCTGGAGCGAGCCGGAGCTGTAAAGGCAACAGGACCTCAGCCAGCCTGCCATCCACTAAGGAGGGACCTGCTGCCTCCAGAGACTTCCACTGGCCAAGCCCAACAGGAAGAGAGAGGGCAAGGGGGCCTGGCTGATGCAGTCTCCTTGGTCAGCTTCCTGTGATACAGAGCAGGGTGGAAGGTCTGAGGTACGGGCCTGGAGGCCTGAATGGGGAACGGGCACCCCGGGCTGCTCTTATTTCGTATTGGGGGCGGGAGTCGGAGAAGACCCTCTGATGAAGTGACATTAAGGCAGACGCCTGAACTGTTCGGTCCCCACCTCCCAATGACACTCTCACCTTACCCTGCTTTAGTTTTCTCCCCCATCATGACGAGCCGCAGATCCGTCCTGTGCCCCCGAAGGAAGAAGGAACCAGAATGACCTTCCCCCAAGACCAGCCTACAGTGAGGATGGAACAGACAGGAGGGTCGGGCTTTGCAGGGCATCTTGGCTGCAAGACACAGACGTGCCCTGAGCCAGTGGGAGCATCTGTGAGGTATGAGGGTCCTCACCACCCCCTAAGCAGCCTCTGTTACTCCGCTGGAGGGATGGAGAGCCCTGCAAGAAATGAGCAGAGCTCAGGCCACTGCAGGCCCTTCTTCCTTGGGTGCCTTCATGGAGAGTTGAAGATGGTACAGCTGCTCCCGGAAGCAGGTTCTCTACCTGCTCCTCTGTCCCCCTGGGCAGGTCACACGTGCAGATCTTGCCATGACACCTTGCACAGGCTTGTCTATAAAAGTTGAGTCACAAGGCCACGAAATTTCACTTAATCTCAGAAATAGGTTCAAGAAATTAGGTCCCCCCCATACACACACATGAGCATGCGCGCGCACACACACACAAACACACACACACATACACACACTGACTTCCACCCCAGGCTTCCAACTTTGCACAGATCACCATCAAATCTCTTGGGATTCCTGAAGACAAGAAAAGGTCCCTGGAATGTCACCCAGATTCTGCCCCTCCACCTGTCATCACAGGCTACTGAGCAGCCACCAGACACCCAGAGTTCTTTCCATTCCAGCTTGGCAAAAAGATGAGGGTCTTAGATTCTTTCTCTTGCCTTCGGAAGTCTCTCTGCTTCTCATCTATCACTTTTCTTTCTCCCCAGAGCATCTTTGGAGCTGATTCTCTAAGAGACCCTTTCCCCAGGGTGCATTCCTGCATGATAACTGGCTTTGTATGGGTTTGTTTTTAGATGCTCTGTGTGCTTCATGCTCATCACCCTTTCCTTGGAGTTGGAAATCAAATGCAGTCAGCTGGCTGGATTCGTGTGCTTCATGTTTTTAGAATAAATTTCCAACCCTTGACAGTGACATGCAAAGCTCATGCATAATGATCCTGTCTAGCTCCATCGCCTGCCCCTGTCCCTCTGGCTGAATATATTTCTAGCCACATCAGTTTCCTTTCTGTCCTTTGATGACACCAAGCCCTCTACACCTTGCTCTATCTCATTGAATGTCTTGGCTCCAGCTCCTACAATACATGATTGTCCATTCTCATTCTTTAAGTCCTAACTCAAAAGTCACATCTTCAAAGACATCTTCCTTCTCCAGCCTATTCATGAAATCTCTGCTCATCATCTCAGTTCCTTGAGACATCCCAGGCTCTTTCCCTCATAGCACTTACGACCACCTGTAGTTACACTGTTGGTTAATTGCTATTGGTGGTAGTAGTTGTGTGTTTGAGTGTGTGTGTGTGTGTGTGTGTTGATCTGTCTTACCCACTTAGATGAGTACTCCTTGAGCTCAGGAACATAGTCTGTATTTGTGTAGTATAGGATTCACCTTGCCCTCTGATTGGGCTTTGCCTCCAGCTCCAGGAATGTCACGTCTCAGCTCTTGAAATGTCCTGCTTGGTAAGAGTGTCTGTTTACCTGCAGGCCTTGGGACAGCCAGATAGTTTACACTTCATTGTGATTTATGGGGTGGTGGGTGGGGAGGTCTTGAGCCACATGGTATCAGCTTGACTTCTAAGGAACTGGAAAGTCAGGTCAACCATGCAGGCAGTCAACCAGATCTAATGATTGAGCCCCAACAAAATCTCTGGACACCAAGGTGCTGGTGAGCGTCCTTGGTTGGCAATACTCCTCGAGTGTTAGCACATATCATGGTTGGGAAAAGTGAATGCTATCTGTACAACTCCACTGAGTGAGGACAGCGGGAAGCCCCACACCTGGCCTCTCCTGGGCTCTGCCCCATGAACCTCTGCCCATTGCTGATTTTAATCTGTGTCCTTTTGCTGTAATAAACCCTACAACGAGTAAAACTGTTTTGTTGAGTTCTGCAAGTCCTTCTAGCAGATCACTGAAACTGAGAGCAGTCTTGAGGTCCCCTGATCTCTGTAGTATTGTTTACAGCAGCCCCTGGGACATACTCTCTGCCACCTGCCACACCCTCATCCCATAACACTACTCGCACCCTACCAGACGGCTTCTAATTCTCAGAAAACGCTGAGCTCTCTCAAGCCTCCAGACCTTTGTACAGCCTATGTTTTTCTGTCTGGGGATTCCTTCCTTTTCCTCCACCACCTCCTCAATTTCTCATCACCCTTCCATATCCAGCTCAAACATCACCTCCCCTGGAAAAAAAATCCTGTAAGCACAGCCCCCTCCAAGCCTGGATGAGCTCGCTCTCCTCTGGATTCCCATGGCATCCTACACTAACCTCTATTGTAACTCATGTCATCTGGTTGTAATTGAAAAGGCTTCTGTTTAGCCTTCTCTTCCTTGAGCTATGTTGTATCTGAAGAAGATCTTCTGCCCGGAAGTTAGCCCTTGAGCTCTTTTTGTAGCCAGGAACTGTGTTTCATCTCTAGGTCTTTGCTAGTATGCACTGTGCCGATTACATAGTAAATGCTCATTAAGTGTCTGCATTCACAAATGGATGAACCTCTCAACAATGAGAGGTAGATGGAAAATTAGGGACATGTTAGTGGGAAATTGTTTTAAACTGATGGCTGCATCGCGTGCTTAGCACCATTTCCAGAAATAGGATTCTGTCTACTCATTTTTACTCCTACAGAAAAAGGCAGAGAAAAAAAAAACTACCAGAAGGTTACCCTCTCCAGGAGCTGCTTTGGGAATAGAAGTGAATTGCTTTACACCTTGACAGGAAAACCATAGCCCTAAGCTTTGCAGAATGTTTACCTAATCCTTGACTTGGGTTGTGGGCAGTTGAGCTGACAGCCCTCCACACCTGTATGGCAGGCTGACCATGAGATGGTCTAAGAGGACTCTTACTTTCCTCGTGTCTACTCTCCTTGAGTGTGAGCTGGCCTGGGGTGACTTGTTCTGACCAACAGAATATGGCAAAGGTGATGGGATATCACTTCTGAGATCAGTTTTAAAAGATGATGACTTCTGCCTAGCTAATGGACCTTCTCCCTTGCTGAATTTCTTTGTGTGACAAGAACTTGAGGGCAACTTCCAGCCAAGAGCCAGCTAAGAACTGGAGCTCTCAGTCCAACAACCATCAAGGATTGGAATCCTGCCAACAACCACAGAAGTGAAGTTGGAAGTGAGTCCTTCCCTAGTCAAGCCTCATCCATGGGACCTTATCCATGGTGGGACCTCATCCATAGCTAACACCTTGGTTGAGAGACCCCATGGCAGAGGATTGAGCTAAGCCACACACAGATTCCTGACCCCAGAAACTCTAAGATCAAAGTGTGTATTTTCTTAAGCTGTTATGTTTTGAGGTGATTTTTAACATAGTAAGAGATCACTAACCTCTGATCAATACCAGGTCATACCAAACTTTATAGTTAGCAGTACATCATAGTATTTAAGCCGTGAACTCTGGAGCCAGATGGCCTAGATTCAAATCCCAGCCTTTCTACTTTGTGCCTGTGTAACCTCAGGGAAGTGACTTCACATTAGCTCTCTCTTAGGGGCATAACAGTGTTCCCTATCTCACAGGATGATTGTGAGGATTAGCTCATACACATAAAATGCTTAGAGCAGTGGTAATATTTATAATATTTGTCACTCTTCAATATATCACATAAATATCAATGATATTTGTTATTCTAAGCCATCATGGCCCAAGTTTGAACCTACATGAGCACATATGTTTGATCACATGCCACCCACACAACCCAGTCTTACCACAAGCCCTTGGGGCAGAAAGCAGCCTCCCACAGCCACCCATCACAGCCCAGAAGGCCAAGGTCTGGTCTCACACCCTCAAAGCCCACCTCCTCCCCTTGGCCCAGCATCCCCACCACTCCCACTTTTGGCATACCAGGAGCGGAGTTGCACACACGGGGTGAATCATTCCACTCTTTGCAAACACATTTACAAACAGTCAGGATCCATTCTCCCTGATTGTTAAGGGGAATTCAATACCAAATCATTACAGTTAAAGCCCATTATGGACAGTCAGAACATAAAACAGGCCATCGCAGGAATACACCAACGCAGTTGAAAGCCTTCCCTCTGGCTGCCATCCGTGCTCATGGTGGAGTGGTCCCTCCAGCCTGGAAGGCTCCCCACATGCTCTCCAAAGCACAGCCACCCATGCCCAGAAAGAGAATCTTTTACGGTTAATCTCTGTGCTGGTTTAGGGCAGACTCAGTTGTAAGAGTTTGCTCTGGAGTTAGGAAGGTCCACCCTGTTGTGATCGCCACAGCCCTAGGTACAGCTTGGCGAATCTCAGAGGTGTGTAGTTCTTAGAGCACAGATGCCTTTGTGGGTAGTGATGAATTGTCAGGGGAGAGGAGGGGAGATCAGAGGTGGGCATAACCAGACAACGTTCTATCCCTCTTCTGCGAGGGCCAGAGAACCTCTACGTTGGCTTCTGTATCTTGGTGATTTTCCCAATTTTCACTGGGAAGTTTGCTGGAACCAAGCCACCTGGAACCAAGCCACCTGCAAAGTGAATGCAACTGGCAAGGTTGTCTGCAGGCCAGGTGTGGATGCTGGAGTTTGGGTTGAAGAGAAGATGGAAATCTTGCATGATAGGATAAGAGGGAAGAAAGCATTCTAGAAGCGAGAGTCCAAGCACAATTTATGTCCTGAGCTGTGGAAATTGTCACTGGCTTCCCCTGATAGAGTTTGACCCCCATTTACTTTTTAAAATTGCTTGTGGGCATGCAGACACCTCTGAGGATTGGTATCTCCAATGTTCCCGCCTGGGCCTCCCCTGGGATATGAACCTGTGTGTCTTTGTTCTCTTATCCCCTTAAGGTGATGGTGCAGAGATGTAAAGAAATGAATAAGGCTGTGAATACCCATTGCTACGTGAGACCTGGTGTGTGTGTGTGTGTGTGTGTATGTGTGCATGAGTAGATATCCTCAGGAAGACAGGATCAGGTCATTGCTGTCAGAGCTATGCTTCTGATTAGCTTTCTATTCCCAAAGCTAATTGTCAAATTTAATAGGCATCTGCTATTTTTCATAAGTGTGTTTGAACTTCGTGAGCCAAGTGATTTATTTTAACAGATAGTCAAAACCCCAGAAAATAATACCTTTTGTATTGTATCTGGCCCAGCAAATGACAAAGGTATGGAAAGGAAGACTACACAGTGTGATGCACAAACATACCAACCAACCCCCTTGCACCAGAGCCATGGATTGTTTTCCACTCAACAAATGTGCTGAGGCCAGTGCAAGCAGAGAGCAGCATGACATGCACAGGTACAGGATTTCTCTCCCTAAAGTCCAGGCATGCTAAAAGAGAGCCAGTGTGCAGCAGCGAAGCAGACTTGACACCTATGCAGGGCCCAAATCAGATCTGCAGTGTGTGCACAGTCTCCAGGAGGTTGTGTTCTTTGTGTTGAGGATCTCGGTAGGTTTCGTGCCACTTTCAGTGGGATATGGGATTATACAGGTTTGCAGCTTGTTACCTCTGGCTTCCTACAGCCTTCATGCTGTGCATCTGCAGCTGAGGAGCTGCCAATGGAGCAAACATCTGTAGACTTGCAAGGAAACATCACAACATCCCCAGAGTTTATCCCACTTGCCCTTTCCTCGATGGCTGGGATATAAAGCTAAAGGGTGGTGCTGAGAAGGGGGTGGTTTAGGATACTTAGGATGACAAACAACTCCAAAATCTCAGTCATGCAAATATTCGAAGTCTATTTCTAATTCCTGTTATATTTCCCTTGGGGATCTGTGCCTGCATTGTCATTATGCTTGCTCTGGAATCCAGGCTGATGGAGCAGCCCCCACCATTTGCTGAGCAACATGGCAGAGGGAAAAGAGAGCTATAGTGAGTCTCACATTAGCAATTAAATTCTCAGCCCAGAAGTGATTCAACTCATGGGTCAGAGGGGGTCACGTGGTTCCATCTGACTACAAGGGGTCAGTTAGTCCAACTCTACTGTGTGTGGAGTAGGCCAGAGAAAGGATATTGGACAAATGGCGCTTAGCTTATCACAAGGGTAGTTAAAACAGCCCAAAGAGACTCACTGGTGGAAGCAACAAGGAGACAGATTTGATCTACTAAGGAAGAAACTTCCAAACTTCCCAGGACTATTTTGGGTGGAATGGACTACCAGGGGAAGTGGCATCACTTGTAGAGGTGGCTCCAGCCATAGTTGGGAGTGGAATTCAGTCTTTAAGAGCCCTTCCCAATGAATGAAATCAGCTTTCACTGCTCACCTGGTTTTAAATAAAGCTCAGCAGATGGATGGTCATTCGGATTCTTGCAGGACTAGACAGTCTGAAGGAAGAGCTGAAATCAGGAGACAGGGTTGAGGTCAGAGAAGGCAGAGTGCAATATGTTATGGACTTAGTTGTCCCTTAGTTAGCTCCTTGTTTATGCCATGGTGCTACTGAGTTTGAGGTTAAGGTTTGTATTCCCAATTTGTGGTCTCATGAACTTGGATGTGGCTCTTTCCCCAGTCAAGCCTTCAGATGAGACCCCAGCCCTGGCCAGCACCTTAATTTCAGTTTGTCAGAGGCCTTGAAAAGGAGGACACAGCTAAGCTATGCCCAGATTCCTGACACACAAAGACTGTGAGCTAATCAGTGTGTGTTGTCTAAACCACTGAATTTTGTGGTAATTTGTTACCCAGCAATAGGTAATTAATGCAAGGCAATCAATTGGAGGAGAGGTGGCACATACATTCGTGTTTGGGATTTGGGCTAGATCTACATCAGAGAGGAGAGCCGGGAGCACCTCAAAAACCCTTACATAGAAAGTGGCAAAGAGGTGGCTCAGATTGTCTGCTGAGCCAGGCTGAGGGTCCCTTATGGCTTCCCAATATGTCACCAAGGTGGAAAGGTCTGGAATTGGGTGAGTAGTAAGCTTAACTAGTGAGAGCCTCACTCTACCCTTCTCATAGATGGTCAGTTAAGTCACCTTCAAATATGAAATCAGAAGTTTATGGAAGGGTCTGATAATAGCTGCCATTTTGGGGATCAGCTGCTACAGCCTAGGCCTGGTTCTTTGGTCAATATGATATCAACGCATTCTTGTGATGAACTGAGAAGTAGGTGCCATTATCCCTATTTGAGCATTAGGAAATTGAAATTCAGAGGACCAAGTGACTCACTGAGGTCATTCAACTTGTAAATGGCAGGCTGGGTTTGAACCCACAATGGGCCCCAAAGCTGGTCCTCTTTCTACGACTATCCTTCCCCAACCCCACCCTCCAGGCAAACAGCAGGGCCTTGAGGAAGCTCTACTCCTGCTGCTTCCCTTCTGTAGGTCCCAAATCTGGAAAACAACCCCACCCCAATGTGTCCGCAATAAAAGAAGGCTGACCCCTTCCAGCACCTCGTCACAGCCAACCCTAATCACCCTTAGCCATCATCCCACTCATAAAACTCCATCCCTGTTAAATGTTTCCTCGCCCATCAGCACCCCGATTGCAAAATATAACAATGCCACCATCTTTTGCTTAATTTAAAGATATTTATGTCACACTTTGAAATGTCAAACGTTTTCATTAAAATCCTCTCACACTTGGGCTGACAAAGGGATGCGGGATCTTTGGGAGACACTTTAATCTCAATCAATTAGGGATAAAGTAGTCCTAGCAGTGTGGCAATAAAAGAACACTTTAATTTTAGAGCTAATTAAATACCAACAATTGGAATGCGGCAACAGACACTTAACCTGCAGTAACCCATTATTTATTAGGAATATAATGCACTGACTCTGGGTATGATGTGAGCTCTCATCATTTTAATATCAGCTGTCACAGGCCAGAGGCTCCCTTTTGTTTCACTCCAACACAGTCATTTCCCAGGCCCCACCAGGATCCCATGGGCACCCGTGCTCAACACAAGATTAATTAAGCTGGAGCCCCACACAGGACTGACAGGCACAAGGGTGCCTGTGACCAAGGGAGGGCAGCACAGGCAGGTGACATGTAACAGGTTAGTCCAGGGGGACAAATCTGGGCTTTGAAATGGACCAGGTAGGATGCTTTCGGCTGCAAGTAACAAGAAAAAACCCAAAACCAACAACTCTACCTCTGAAGTGCTTTAACAGCAAGGGTCTGTGACTGCACGTAAAGAAAAGGTGGGGGGCAGGTGGGGTTGCAAAACTGGATCATTCAGAGGCTTGATGACACTGACAGACACTTGGGTGCTCTTTTCTCTCCCGGCCCTGCTGCCCTTAGCGGGTGATTGATGTCACATTTCATGGTGTCAGGATGGGCTGTGGTCCTATCACACAAGATAAGGTCTTGCAAAAAGGAGGATCCTTCCTTCCGGGCGTGATTTCTTTTTCACCATTTTTTTTTTTGATGGAATTTTTGGTTTACCATAAATTTAGATTTGCTGAAAAGTGGCAAGATAGCACATAGAGTCCCCACCCAGTTTTAAGCAAACTGTGGATTTTATTCGGGTCTTCCTAATTTTTCTGATCTGGGGTCCTGGGTGGGAGACTGTACTGCAGCCAGTCATCGGGTGTCCTCAGTCTCCTCAGGTGCATGACAGCTTCCCTGTGTCTCCTTGATTTTGACACTTCGATGGTTGTGAGAAGCGCTGGTCACTTATTTTGTAGAATGTACTGGAGTTTCACGTCTGGTGTTTTTCTCATGGTTTGACTGGAGTTATGGGTTTCGGGTGGAGAAGACCACGGAGGTGAAGCAGGCTTCTCATCACATCATATCAGGGGGACCCGATTTCACATGACTTATGTGAATTGGGATCACTGGGCAAGGTAGCGTTTGCCAGATTTCTCCATGGAAACCCTTCTAAAGAAAGCTTTCCCCAGAGCCTCCTAGCCCATCTCCCCCTGGTCCCCTGTGCACCCCCTAACCACGCACTGATGAAGGGAATCAAATAGGCCTTCATCCATCACAATTCATGCCCGGGGGGCTTCGGGCGAGTAGGCAGGGGGTCACTATCCCTGAATGCACTTGTAAAAAGAAGTCTCTGCTAGTAAGAATGGGGTGACCGGTGGATGTGGGGAGAGGGAGTCACCAGTAGCCAGACCAGCATCCAACAGCGCCTGCCTCAGAAAGCCATCGGTGTGCATTTCACTCCATGTCCCACCCCCAGGCTTGCGCTGTGCAGTGTGCAGATGAATGAAGGGCAGTCTCAGGCATGGACAGAAATAGCACTCTCCTCCAGTGTGACATCACACCTTATCATAGTAACAAGTGCAGATGTGGAGCCTGACTGCTCGGATTCAAATCCTGGTTCTGCCACTTACTCTCCCTGGAACCTTGGTCGTGTTCATTATATTTCCCGTGTCTCAATGCCTTCGTTTGAAAAGTGGGCATAATTATAATGCCTGCCTCATAAGGGATGTGGGTGGCTTAAATGAACACATAGTAAGCCTGCATAAGGGTTAGCTATGATGCTATTTATGTTAAGCTCAAAAACATGGAAATGAAACAATGCATTGTAAGGAATGCAAATGTGTGCAGTAAAACTATATAGAAGTAAGAGACAATGGGGTACTCAGAATTCAGCATGGGGCTTGTCCCCTGGGGGAAAACCCCAAAGAGGATAGACACCAGAGACCCCCAAGCTATTGTCATTCTGTCTCGAAAGCCGGGTTCATGGGAATTCATTTTATTAATTTTTTAAAAGATTTTATTTATTTATTTGAGAGAGAGAGAGAGATAGAGCACAAGCGGGGGGAGGGGCAAAGGCAGAGGGAGAAGCAGACTCTCCACTGAGCAGGGAGCCCGATGTGGGGCTCAATCCCAGGACCCCCAGGATCATGACCTGAGCCGAAGGCAGACTCTTAACCAACTGAGCCACCCAGGCACCCCTCATTTTATTAATTTTTATAAGTTATATACATTACCCTTTCTTTTGGCATGTATGAATCATTTCATAATAAAAATCATAGCCCACCACGTCACTCTGCTGTCAGTCTTCAGAGGCGAGGTAGAGTTTTGTGGAGTTAGAACCAAGCTGGATGATGGTTGGAGCTGAAAGGGTAAAGCCTTCCATGGATGATCCACAGACATGACCCTCCCCTCCCCGAGCACAGGTAGTAACCCCCACCTGGGTCCAATTCTGTCACTTACCAGCTGTATGACCTAGGCCAAGTCCCCTCTCCCAGCTTCAGTGTCATCCTCAGTTAAATGAGAATACAGAGGCTTTGCCCTCAGACTAATCAGAGTTTGGGGGAGGATCTAGAAACAAGATCAATGAAAGTGCTAGTCCTTGAGTTATTATGTTTGAAGCCCTGGACAATGGGCTTGTAGACTAGCTTCCAGGTCACCACTCCAGACCACGTCTGGGTCCCTAATACACCTTGCACAGGTGAGACCACCACCTTCCCAGAATGGCCCAGACCGCCCTTCCATCTGTAGCTCTGACATTTCATGGTCTTCAGCATCTGCAACTGCTATTCCTTGGCCCCTGCTCCAGGTACTCCTGGAAAGGAGGTCATCAGTTCTCCTGGACTGAAACATTGCCTTCACCCCCACTCCCCATCCATGGCTCGTCAGCTAAGTGCTAATCCCTACCTCCTGGGGTCTGCGGGACTCCTGTACCGCTCAGGAAGTTCTGGAGAGTGGGGGAGGAGACAGAATCGGAACATAATGCTTCCCTCCTATTAGATGTGGGACTTGGGACATAATTTATCTGCACAATGAAGATGACCATCACTGCTTGGTAAGAATTCTTATGAAGAGTGCATGAAGGCACAGATGCAGAGTGTTCAAAGAGGCACCTGGACACATCACATACTGACATCAATTAGGTAGTCAACAAATAGCACTTATAACTATTAAAATATCCAGTGAAAAAGAATCAGCTGTATTATTTCTTTCCCTTTTTCCATGGATTTTTACAAGTAAATATAACTGAGGTCATCGGTTGGTATCATCACAGAAGTTCCATCACCTGTTTGCTGGAAGCCATCTGCCTTGTTAATCTGTAGTCTATCCGTCTAGAAATAGTTACAGAGTGAGGGAAGAGAGAAAAGAGGTAGCAGTCTACTTAGAACAGTTCAGGAAGAAGAAAGTGGCTGGTCTGGAGTCAAAATGAAAGTCTCCATGACAACTGATGCTCACGGCAAATATCCATCTTCCTAAGGGGAGAGAACAACCTGTTTCACCCGAGCCTGTTCACTCTGCTTTGTTCCCTGCTCTCCCTGCTGAGCACCCAGACCCTGGCTCCAGAAAGGAAGGCATGAATGAATGTAGATAAGCACCACCAAAAAATAATCCTAAGGATTGCATCTTTAGAGATCATTTACTCCACCTCTACTAGAAGGAGAACTTTGCCTAAGATATGGCCAACAGGTTTCTTTTGGAAATCAAATTTGACTGATAAGGGAAGAGTGACAGGAGCTCTGTGTTAAGAAGGGTTCTGAAGCACATCCCCAGCTAAGCTGTAAAGAATGCCATGATAAATGAGTTATGTCTCCTCCTGGTGCAGGAGGAGGGTCATAGCAGCCCTTATAGGTCTATGACCTTGAACCTTTCCTGGATCACACTGAATTTTGAAACATGGTCAGACCTCATGGTCACAGTAAGTTGAGTAAGATTGAGCAGCTGCAGGCATCAGACAAGACAGCCTCAAGCTGGAAATTCGGCAACCGCAGAAGAGCTCCAAACACATAGCAGCCTCTCTGTAACCAAAGTACATGTTCAATGTCTCTTGCCCCAAAAGGATAGACTGGTCTTATGCCTCATACGATTTGAGGGAAGATTCTAATACCCTCACCCCATGCCCAACTGCTAGCCTAATCATTTCTCGTGAATGGACATGCCCAGGGGGTTCATCTTCTGCTCCTGAGTATCTGCTCTTGTGCTCAGGACCAAATACTCGTCCACAGGGGTTCAGGGCTCAAGGGCTTGGAGTCACAGACCTTGTTTTATGCACTGTCTGTTCAACCTTTGGCCTGTTACTTCACCTCCCTCTGCCTCAGTGTCCTCATCTGTAAAATGGGGGTACAGATAATACATACATCATAGGTAGAATGGCCACTTAAGTGAGTTTTCAAACTGGGACAGTTAGGAGAGCTATTTTTAATTATACCAGGAAACAGGCCTAACTAAGAATCATTCCAAAGAAACCTGGTGTGTGGTCACCTTCCCAGTGGGGTTGCAGACAGGAAATGTAGACAAGCTGTAGGACCACGCGTTCTGCCCCCCAGCCCCTGTGTCCCCTGCTCTTCTTGCTGTGCAGGATCTGTTGCTATAACCATCCCCCTGTCCTATGTCACCATCATCTCCCTCTCCTGGGTCACTTCCACCAGCACACACATGCACTGAAAGGTCCATCTCTAAAAAGAAAAGCATTCCCAGGCTCCTGCTCACTCTGGCTAGTACCGTATCTCTCTGTTCCTCCTTGGAAAAAACTCCTCCAGACCGGCCTCCACTCTACAGCTCCATTTCCCTCCTCCAGGGCTCTCCCCCTACTTAGTGATAGCCGAAGTCCTCCTAGCAGCCTCCATGCCCGTGTGCCCTGTCCCTGCTGATCTCTGTACCTGTCTCCCACTGCTTCCAGCACACAGGCCTTCCACTGTTCCTCAGTCCACACCAAGCTCTTCCCCACCTCAGGCCTTCACATTGGCTATCCCCTCTGCTGGGGACACTTTTCCCTATGTTTCTGCATGACTCACTGCCTTGCGTTGCTCAGGTCTCAGCTCTAAGCCCCTTCCCTGCCGGGTTCTTCATAATATTTCTGCATCTTGAAATTACATCATGCATTAATTAATTGGACAGGGGAGGATTTTTGGTCTCCTTCTCTGAAAGATAAGTTTCAGAGGATTTATTTGCTCACCACTGTTTCCTATGAGCCTAGAACAGTGTCTGGCACGTGGTAGGCGCTCAATCAGTGCTTTCTGAATGAAGGACCTGGTGTCTAGTTTTATAGTTTACAATTATTCATAGTATACCCCGTCCGTCATTAGATGGACCAACCAGGCTATCCCAACACATTGGAGATGTTTTCTGGGCTGATCACCCATATTCCCGTCCCTTTTGCCAGACTGTATGTTTCAGGAGGGAAGGCATTCTCTGCCTGGAGGGTGTCTCAGCCAGCAGTTTTCCAGACGGACTCATGGCCTTTCTTGGGTTTCAATCTTCTGTGACATGATCACCATCAGCAGGAGCAGTGACAGAGACCGAGAGCCCTGCTTATCACCCAAGGCTGGGAGCTGGGCATTCCACTGTCTGTCCTTGGTCACACACAGCCACCCCCCAACTTCAGCTGAGCATTAGTTACGCAGTCAGGCAGACTCCAGTCCAGAGGATGCCAACCCGTCTCAAAGTGGGATAGACAAGGACAAAGGGAAACCTGCCGGCCTGGGTCAGCACCATCTTGCCAGGCTGGCCCAAGGCTTGCTGGATCCACTCCAGGCTCCAGGGGTGATTGGTCTTTCTCAGGCCAAGAAAGGGCTGCTCCTGGCAGGCAGGGTTGTTGCTGAAGGGGTTTTAAAGAACCACATTTCCCTGGAGACCCCCAGTTGTCAGGGTCCTCTGCCCCTGTCCGCTTCACCACCCAGCATCAATCTGGAACAGACAGGCTGGCTCTACCTTCCTCCCTCCCCCACCACACTGGCTCCCCATGCCACACCACCCATTCCCACCTGAGGCCTTTTAAGGCCCCCCCCTTTGCTGCAGAGCTTCAGGAACAAAGCTAGATTGAAATGCCAGCTCTCTTTCCGGTTCTGTAACTTTGAACAGGCCATTTAACCTCGGGGTCATCAGCATGTTCTGGAAAGGGCTGGAGAGTAAACATTACAATGAACATTATAGCCTTTGTGAGCCACAGTCTCTGTCACCGCTACTCCACTTGCCCACATAGCTTGAAGGCAGACACAGACAACAGGCAAATGAGTGTGTCTGTGTTCTAATAAAACTTTATTTACACAAACAGGAAGTGGGCCAGATTTGGCTCATAAGCCATAGTTTACCAACCTCTTAATTAACCTTTCTGAGACTCAGTTTCCTCATCTACAAAATGGGGATAATACCTTAATAGGGTCACTGAGGGTTGATATAAGCAAAAGTACTTAAAACCGCACAATGAATGTTGTTTTGTTTTGATTTATTACAGCAACCCCCTACCCTGCACCTCAGCCCAGATCAGCTGTCCCTGGGCCCCTGGCAGCCTCAGCTGTGGCTCAGTGGGCACCCCAGGCGGCCCATCACTTTGAACTCTCGTCTGGGAACCTGCAATTCCTCACTGCCCGTGTTATTATTTATTTCGGGGAGGCTATTGTGCTTCTCCATTCCGCATCGAGCTGTAGGGCTGGGGGAAGACCTGACGGCGGCCTTTCACATGGGGCCAGATTGTCCTCGTTCCTGATTAGGCCTCAGGGGAACACAATAGAGGCGCCTGGAGGAATGCGGCCCCCTGCCTCCGCCTCATCTGGGCATCTTTGTGCTTGATTTCCTTCCCTGCCGCCCCGTTTTGCATTTTCTCTTTTCTTTATTTTTCTCATGCTTCCCACCCCCCTTTAATCTGCTTAACACCTTGCCATACTCCTTGCTAGCTGCCCATGCCATCCCCGCTGGTTCCCAAGCTTCCCTCCGCATCCCTAATAGCACGGCACCTCCTGCATTTAATAAAAGCTGCTGACAGGGAAATCCGGGCTAACTGAATTACTTCCTCATTAAAGAGGAGTCAGATTCCCGGGCCCTCGTTCGCCCTGCCTTCCCTGCCTGTCCCTCCCTGCTGCCTGCAATTAGACTCAGATAATTCCCTCCACTGGAGGTCCCCCCCCCTTTTGCAGGGGGCTGGGAGGAGCTTCTCTCCAGGTGGTTCCAGCTCTGCTTCCTCTTCTACCTGCCCAGAGTCCCCAGCCGGGGGAGCTCCAGGCCAGCTGGGAGGACAGGCGAAGGGAAATGATTTGCCCTAGCTCACCCAGGCCCCGCCTCCTACTCCTTATGCCAAAGGGGCTGCCTGCTTTGTTCCAGGCAGGTGAGCTGTGATCCCCAAGGTCTGCCTTTGGCTTCAGAGAAGTCAGTTTCCTGGCTAGGCTGAGAGGAGATTCTCTCAAGCTGGCTGGATTCCCCCGAGAAAAAGAAAAAAGGAACCAGACTCCAGGAATCCACGCATCACTTCTGCGCACCTCACTGAAGCCCTGTGTCTGTCTGACAAGTACCCCGTGCTCCCCATGTCTGCATTTACTTGGGCTGTGCCCGCTCCCCAAGGGCTGGTGTCGAGACCTTACCTGCCGCCACCCCATGCCCCCGTTCGGCCATTCGTGCACCCCCACCTGCTCACCTTACTGCTTGCTCCTTTGTGTCCATGGCTCGCCCTGTGCCAGGCAGCTAGCGAGCCTTGCAGGTGTAGCTAGCCAACTGACCAGAAGCAGTTATTTTGAAAGCTGGGTACATTAGGAGTCTTTTACTAGCAGGTGATGACAGATGTTACTCTCTCTTTTGTTTTGGGAAAACAGCTTAATGGACCTGTTGGCGCCTGGGTCCATCCAGACCTATCAACAAAGAAACGTTGACTTGCTCTGCATCAAAAAGTCAAAGGAAGTTGGGGTTCCCTACTAGCCTGGGAAGGGGGTTGGGGGTCGCAGGTCACAGGTCACAGGGAGGAGGGTGAATGAGGGGAAAGGGCATGACTGGTTACAGCCCGGGGACCTGGATGCCCCGGGACAATACAGCCTGGGAGCAAGCACCTTAGACCACTCCTGGGAGCCATGGGAGGTGCTGCCCAGGGGCTGGACACCCTACAGTATTGTAACCCACTGCTCAGGCCTCAGAGCAAAGTTCCAGCAAGAAACCCCTGCTAGGGCCAAGGCTTCCTGAGCAGATGCCACTTGGGAAGGAGACATTCTTGTCCCCGGGCCAAGCAGGAGGCAGGGCTGGTGACCCAGGCCTGATGCCGCATGGTGATAACGCAGCCATCTGACTTCACAGACCAGCGCTCTCCTTGCATTGTAACGTGTGGAAGCCTTGTAGGGTCTCTTTTGGATGGACTGGTGGGTAATTTTTGCCTCAAGAACCCCAGGCCGGGGATGTGGTATGACGCTATAACTTCTGCTGTTCTGCCTCCTCATTGAGGGCCAGGGCTCATCCAGTTGGTCCTTTTAGGAGGCGGCTGTCTCTCTCTAGGGCACCTGTTGGGGGCCTGTTGACCTAAGAACTGTTTCTCCTCTGGCCAGCCAAGAAAAGATCTAGCTTTCTGGGGCCTCTTCTGTCAGCGCTATGCCTGCGAAGGGGTTCAGGACATGCCATCCCAAAATATGCCACTTTGGCACACTCTTTATTTAGAGCCAAAAGCACTTGAGAAACAGCAGATTCAGGAAGGGCTCTCCAACCTCCCTACTTCTACCTGAAAGCAGATCCTAACATTTCCCATGAGAAAGGAGCTCTCCCTGCACCAGGAGGAAAAGAACACTCATCACTAGAGACCGGAGCCAAAGCTGATTATGGACCTGGATGCACAAACCTACCAAAATAACCCCGATCTTCCATCTGTTTCCCTCATGTCATTCTTAGGCACAATCCCTCATGTCCTGCACCTAGTCTGGGCCCCTTGGTATTGTCCCATCCCCATAATTTATCAGTCTTTGTTTAAAAAAACATATAAGCTTCGCGCCTGATTGCTTCTTTGGGTCTTATTTTCCTTATGAAGACTCTTGTGTGCATGTAAAAATACTAAATGAAACCTGCGATCTTTTCTTCTATTGATCTGTCTTATGACAGTTTAATTTTTGAACTCGACCACGGAGGCTGAGAGGGCAAAGGAAGTTTTCCTCCCCAACTGGGGAGCCCTCCCCTACCCCAGCCCCTACTGCCCGCATCCCCTCCCCAGCTTTGATGGCAGCAGGCCTGTGTCCTGTCGGGAGTTTGAGAAGCAGCAGCGAGCCATTTGGCGAGGGACACCCTGCTCTCTTTCACACGGGGCTGCAGGAGAACAGAAAGTGAGGTCACAGCATGCTTGACTTTTGTTTTGTGTCTGATCTGTGGGCTTGTGTCCCCAGCTAATGTTTGGCTCATCTAGAAGGAAAAAGGTTGTCCCAGGCTTGAGAAAAGTCACCCCCTTGTCAGAGGTTTGCAGAAGCACAACCAAGTCACGTGAAATCCATCCATGGCTTTGCTTTCCTCTCTTGTCACAGGGCGGGTTTCCTGGAAAGAAGACCCTGAGACAAGGACTTGGGAGCAGGTAGCTCCTTCAGAGGGTGTACCAAGAAGCATAAGTCAGTGGGTAGAGAAGAGAGACAAGGAAGAGAGAGAAATCAATAAAGAGACGCCACTAGGGGCAAATGTGGTGGTTAATTTCATGACACAGGGGCCCAGACATGGGGTCAGGCACTATTCTGGGTGTGTCTGTGAGAGTGTTCTTGGATGAGATTATCATCTGAAGCGTAGACTGGGCCAAGCAGATGGTCCTCTCTGATGTAGGTGGGCCTCATCCAATCCATTGGGGACTTGAACAGAACAAGAAAGCTGAGTCAGAGGACCCCCTCCTGCCTGACTGCCTTCAGCCAGGACATTGGTCTTTTCCTGCCTCCTTGTGAAACATTGGCTCTTCCCGAGTCTCAAGCCTCCTGGCTCTCGGACTAGAACTACACCATTGGCTCCCCTGGGTCTTCAGCTTGCCAACTGCAGATCTTGGAACTTGCCTGCTTCCATTATCATGTGAGCCAGTTCCTTATAATACATCTCTCTCTTGTTCCATTGGTTCTGTTTCTCTAGAGAACTCTAGTACAACAAGCTACTCTCTGTCCCACTGGAGACCCATGATTGGGATTGCCGCCCCCCCCCCCAGGTGATCGGGGAGCTGAAACATTTGTCCTGACTCTTGTCCCCCATTCGTGGAAGCTTATCCCTGGGGCATTCAATCCCAAGACACTTCCAGGCTGTGCTGTGCATAAGTGATATAGATTGCACAAGATCCTGAGGCTCTGGGGAAAGATTTCAGGCAGAAAAGCAGAGAGCTGCTGGGGCACTTGAGGTAGGAGACCAACAGCATAAGCAGAAACTGTCCACCACAGCTGCAGGTGAACTTCAAGGTGGGTTGAGAGGTTATGGAATGGCATATCAAAAGCATTTGCTGTAAATAACCCCTAGCATCACCAAAGCCAATCCCAGAGAGGGATTTAAGTCCACTAGTGGTTCTATCAGAGGTGCCGATAGGTTGGAAGAACAGGTTCTCATACCCTGCTTCTCTCGATATTTGTAGCACAATATTTTAACAGAGACCAAATGCCTGGAGAATGAACTAAGTCTCATAGTTCTGGATTGTTTAATGGGATTGTCTAAGAGGCAGTGACATGATGAATTTAGAAAAATTTGGGATGTATACAATAAGAAGTTGATAGCCATAATATGTAAAGACCTGCCATATCCAATAAGAAAACAATCATGAGGCGAGAGAGAACATAGTCAAATTATACAAACAGGAGTTCACCAAAAATGACATGCAAAGTGCTAATAAATATTTAGAAATATTTCAACGTCACCCATAATAAAATATAATTTAAAATGAGGTGTTATTTTTTCCCCCATCAGATTGGCAAAAAGCTTACGAGATCAATACTATCCAACATGAGTGAGGGTGTGGAAGGACAGACATTCTTATACCACCCACTCTTTTTGAAAGAGTTTGGCAATATGAATTAAAAATTGACCTACCAGCTCCACTTTTAGGTGTCTCATAGAAATAGCACCATAAGTACATGAAGATATTATGTGTGTTTCAGTTACAGTAAGGAAATCTGAACCAATCTAAATGTCTATAGGGATGTGGTCAATTACAGTATGTCCATACCCTGAAATACTATGCAGCTATTAAAAAGAATGAACTAGACTTGTTGGTGGTCCATTAAGTAAAAGAAGTAGGTCTCAGAACAATATTTTACTGTTTTTTTAAAAAAAATTTTTTTTTAAAGATTTTATTTATTTATTTGACAGAGAGAGACACAGCGAGAGAGGGAACACAAGCAGGGGGAGTGGGAGAGGGAGAAGCAGGCTCCCCGCAGAGCAGGGAGCCTGATGCGGGACTCGATCCCAGGACCCTGGGATCATGACCTGAGCTGAAGGCAGTCGCTTAACCAACTGAGCCACCCAGGAGCCCTGTTTTTTAAAAATATTTTATTTATTTATTTGAGAGAGAGAGAGCACACATAAGCAGGGGGAGTGGGAGATGGAGAAGCAGACTTGCTGCTGAGCAGGGAGCCCAATGCGGGGCTCAATCCCAGGACCCTGGGATCATGACCTGAGCTGAAGGCATGACCTGAGCTGAAGGCAACCACCCAGGTGCCCCACAATATTTTACTGTTATTCCATTTTTGTAAAAGAACTCTATCTACATTTATGTGTGTGTGTGTGTGTGCATTGAAAAATATCTGGAAGGATACACATCAAATTGTTAATACTGGCTCCCCTTTGGGGATGAAATCAGAGTAGGGACAAACAGGGGAAGGGGTAGAGGTAGGTGTTACAGTAAAGTGGGACTTTTTTTTTTTTATTCTTATGTTAATCCCCATACATTACATCATTAGTTTTAGATGAAGTGTTCCATGATTCATTGTTTGTGCATAACACCCAGTGCTCCATGCAGAATGTGCCCTCCTCAATACCCACCACCAGGCTAACCCATTCTCCCACCCCCCTCCCCTCTAGAACCCTGTTTGTTTTTCAGAGTCCATTGTCTCTCATGGTTCGTCTACCCCTCCGATTTCCCCCGCTTCATTCTTCCCCTCCCGCTACCTTCTTCTTCTTCTTTTTTTTTTTTTCTTAACATATATTGCATTATTTGTTTCAGAGGTACAGATCTGAGATTCAACAGTTAAAGTGGGACTTTTAACTCCATGTACTTTTTGTTTGTTTGTTATCTTTCTAATGAGCATGTGTTATTTTTGTGATTTGATAAAAGCCAAATTGAAATAAATAGAGTTTAAGAGGATCCTAGCACTCTCAGTGCCTACTACGTTTGATTGGCTCATTGTAGAGCAACTCCAGCCTCCCTGTGAACCCGGGCATCGGATATACAGCATAAGCCTCCCAAAATTTCCCATCTTCTAGGGCCCAGCCTGACTTCCTTCAGGCTGATCTCTGGAATGGCTTTTATGTATAGTTAAAGGAGATGTGTCGGGCAGCTACTGCGGCAGACCAAGCATCCTGAATCTTAGTGACTTAGACAACAACCATTTGTTATTTCTCATGAGCCTGCAGGGTGATGGGGCTGGGCTAGGCTGATCTTGGCTGGGCTTGTTCATGCTGCTGTGATTTGGGCTGGTCAGTGGCTGGCTGGTCGAGAATGACCTGGGCCGTGACAGTGAAGCTCTCCTTCGTGTACCTCTCACATCCTTCCGGAAGACTAGCCCAGGTGTGTTATGGTGGAAGCGCAGGTGCATGGTGGCAACCCCCAAGTGCTTCTCCAAGCTCTGCTTGAGTCAAGGTTGCTTCTGTCTCATTGGCCAAGCAAGATACACGTCTGAGTTGAGACTCTTGGGGAGTGTGGGAGGTCACTACCAAAGGGCCTGGATTCACGGAGGCCACTCAGAGAGCCATTAACACAATCAGTCTTCCATAGAGACAAGCTCAGGACCTTCAGCAGTCAGAGATGATTGGAGGCACCTGTTCCGCATGACCTTAGAACCTGGCTGTGGGGAGTCCAAGCTCTGAGTAGGTTATTGGTGATTGCAGCCTCGTCTGCAGCAGGCTCAGCCTGGGGATAAAGAAGTCCAGTCTCTGTCTGTTGCAGGAGCAGCAACCGCAACATAGAGCAGCGGTTGAAGCATCTGAGCTGTGATTAGTTGGAGATTACCCATTGGTGATTAGCCAGCCTTCCTACCTCACCCAGGGCCCTAGGGCAAGCCTGGGGATGACTTGTTTGGGAAGAAAGTAGAAAGGAGGGAGGCGTTAAAGTACCTGGAACAGCCCTGAAAGGTTTGAGTGTCTGGCGGTGAATTTGGAGTGCCCTAGGCATTCATCAAACAGCCTCGGTCTGGCGTCCCCCTGCCTCTCCTCTTTCTGTCTCCCACATCCCCCCACCCCTGCCTAGTGAGGGCGTTGAGCCACCAGGAATTAACTGTGCAGAAACTTCCCCTTTTTATTTCACTCCAGGGCCTGCAAGGCTACTTCCTGCTCAGAGACAGGGACCAGAGTTTGCCTGGCGCCTCCCTCGTGCCCTGGTCCCTGGCTCCCCGCCCTGAGGGCCCTCGCACGCCCCCCAGTCTCCCCAGTTAATTCCTGGTGGCCCAACGAGGGTGCCCCCCCCCCCGGG